>NC_052051.1:40703326-41003326 GCF_903992535.2 Arvicola amphibius | reverse complement strand
GAAGGTGTGTAACAAGGAACTTTTCATGGAAGTATAACCTAATGGTTAAGAAAGGAAGCAGAAAGTCTGTGCTTGATTGAGTCTCTTCTTGGGTATTGAATACTGATCAGTAACAAAAAGTACTTAACATCATTTTTTAATCTATAAAATGGGTACATAATCCATAGTTCCTGTTATGATAATAAAATGATGCCAGACACATTTTAAGGATATTCTGAATCTGAGATGCCCTTATTATTCTAAAGCCTTTTGCAGTTTGGAGCACTACCGTTTAGGATGGGCATTGTAAGGGCTTGTTCCATGATCTTAACAAAATCCTTCAACCTTGTTATGCACCATTTTATCTAGCAAAATGAAATTCACACTGCTTTTCTCGTAGCATAAAATTAATATTTATATGTAAAACTCCTGGGACAGCATCTAAATTTTTTTGCCTCTTATCATGTGGCTATCCCAGAACATAGCCTAACCTAGGTACTCAGTAAATGTTTGTTAAGTTTGTGAGTACACTGTTAGTGGTTACAATACCAAAGAGCTTTTCCCAGTGAAGTCTTATTATCTGATGGATTCCCTTCCAAGGAGATGATGCTTGTCCATGAGGAATAACTTCCTATGAGGTCACATTCATTGTCATATCTGGTCTTACAAGAAAAGTCTGTGATATTGGGAAGCCTTCAGGCTTTGGTGATGAATACATGTTTTTGTGGACTCTAATGTAGGCTTTAGAACCTTCCATTTTCCATGGCAACAGAATCTATCAGTTTTTTCCTTTGAAGTGACAGACCTTCTTCCTCAGTTTTTAAGAAAACAGTCAGCCACAGGCTCAGGACTGAATAGCCTTTGTTTTCTCAGTCAACCACGCTTTGAAGAGACATGGCATTGCATGAGGAAGAGGTCCAGCTTAGTTCAAACCTCACTTCTTGAGAGTTTTGGCTCACTAAAGGACCTTGTCTTACCGTCTGCTCTTTTTATCACAGTAAACACCAATGAAGGATGTTCTTAGAAGTCAAGAAATAACAAAGTTACAGTTCTTCCCATGGTGACTGGCAATACTGAAGTTGTGGAACAATGAATCGAAAGTTACAAGAAGGACATTTATAGGTGTATTTCTTTAAACATTGGCCATGTGACGATGAATCATATATTGACTTGATCTTCAGGATGTATGGTGGCAGTGTTCTCATTTCAGTGATGATGCCAGGCATTCTGCTCATCATTACTTTTGTCGAGTGAAAATATCATCACAGTGAAAAGTTCAGTACCTCATAGTGTTATAGTCTCATTTGTCTTGGTGATGCTCAACTGAAACCCAAAGGTCCATGGCTCACAGTGTGGAAACCCTCAGTATCTGCCTATTGTCAATGAACGAAGGCTTGAGAGAGATAGGGCCTGTGATGACTGGGTTCCCAGTCTGTGCACACAGGTGAACATAGCTACCACAGAGCAGGATGGAACTGACAAGGGTAGGATTGTTTTGGGAAGATGAGTTCAATCACAGGCATGATACTTGATGTTTTCCTGAGTGACTCATCTTAGGACAGCATGTGCAACAGTTCAGTAAAGACAGTGTGGGTGGGCATAGTGGAAACTGGCTTCATCTCAGACTTCATAAAACAGAAACCATCTTAAAGAAATTGTAAACTTGCAAAGGATGGCCTAGTTTATTTAGGGAAAATTTGATTCTAGCATCATATTAAACATAGACAAGATATGTAGGCTTATTCATGGTGAAACCTCCCTTCCTGCCCTACTGAAATAATACAGTTTTTATTATGTTTTTTTTCTTGGTCTGATTGATAAGCACAGCCATTTTACCCTTATACTAAACTAGGAAGATGGAAATATGGTACCATAGTTGAGTGTTCTTCTCCAGAAGACTAGTGGCAGGCAAGCTGGTGGTTCTGAGGCATGGCTATCATGTTGGTTATTGAGTATTCCTGTTCTCTGTGAAGTGAGAGATCAAATGGACACCATTTGGGAATGAATGTCTTGCTACCCTATGATCTAAAACATTGTATTTTTTTGTATCAAGAAAAACAATTTTGGGGGATATCCCCTGCCTTACAAGTAGCTCAAGTGCTTGGAGAGAACTCTGTAAGAAGCTTGGTAGTGGCATATTCATAAAGGCAAAACAGGCAAGAATGGGCAACACAAATGAATATCAGTGGAATCAACATTGGCATAGTCCTGCTGTGGAATAGGCTATTGTAGACAAAATTACTACTGATACATGCAAAAACACTTTACACTCTTAGACATACAAACTTCAGCTCCAGGAAGGCTGTAAACAATTTAACATACTACTTATAAAGTTCAAGAAATATAACTTAAATATACTATTTATCTTTAAATAAGTTCTTATTCGTGTGTGTCTATGGGTAAATGACATATCTGTGTTTGTGTGCTTTCAGAGGTCAGAAGAGAATGCCAGATCCCCCAAAAGTAGAATCGCAGGAAGTTGTGAGCCATCCTACATGGGTACTGGGTACCCAACTCAAAATCTTGGAAAACGCAGCAAGCATACGTAACCACTGAGCCATCTCTCCAGACTTTGTTAATTATCACGTGTTCCCTTCTACATAGAACTATAGCTTAAATCAAGAGTACCATTAACCCAGAATTTTAATAAAGTATTTACTCCTGCAGAGTGTAAAAACAGTATAATTTAGGAGAGAAACTAAGTGCTATTCCTAACAAATGTTTCAAATTAATAGATAGGCTTCTTTTATTATAAAGACTTAGGATGTGCACACACATACATGTAAATACTATCTGTATTATTATTTTATAACAAAAATAACATAAAATATGATAGAAGGAAAAGTGTTCTTGTCACATCTTAAACTGAAATCTTAGTAAAGTTTATCTTATTCTGATGTTTTGCAAATTTTATCTTAAATTTGCATATTTCTTGCAACATTATGAGAACCACTGGGCCAAGAAAACATTCCGTCATTTTATATCTGCCTTAAAAGGGTATCTAGAACATATTATGCAACAAATGCATGTTTGCAACTGAAGATCATCAAAATAAGCAAATATACTCTTCTTTGTGAATCAATCCATCACCAAAATAATTTACTAAAAAATGCTTACATTTTTAGCCCCAGGCCATGAGTCATCAGTTAGCCTTTAGTAACCCGTAAGTATACTACTACATATACCAATATTAATTCTTTCTCATCTGTTTGCCCATAGTTACTATTGCAAAGATATTAGATATTATTTTATATAAATACACACAAAATGGCAGAATGTTGTGTATATTCCATTTACTATGTTATTCAAGGTAAAGTGACAGTAAATCAGCTATATTTCTATGTAGGAGAAAAACTACTAGGGCAATGTTGATTGAATTTGTTAAACAAATGTACCTCAACCAAGCAATGCTGAGGATTAATTTCTGTGTTAAGATAGCCACTGCAGTTATTTCCAGGTAAAAATCTGAGGTCATAATACTATTAAATAATAAAAATAGATGTATGGTGTTCTGTTACTAACTAGCCGTTGACTATTTCAACTTAATTACGTCATTCATTATCTCTTGCTGCAGGCTTACATAATATGTTTAGGTCAATGTTTGGTCATTTTTTTAGAGAACATAATTTTCTTTTTGACTCTTTGGGAATTTCATATCATGTACCTTAATTCTGCTCACCTCCCAGTCCCCCTATATCCTCCCCTTATCCCTTCAGCCCCCCAAAAGAAAATTTTAAAAAGTAATCAAGCCAAAACAAATCAAAGCAAGCAAGGAAACAAACTAAAACAAGAACAAGAAAAAAAACAAACAAAACCCTCTTTACTTCTCTATTTTTCCCACTCCCCATCACCTCTTCATTTGTTCTGGTGGCCGTGGGAGGAATGTGTCACACACTATGCCCTTTGGTCCAATCAGCTTTACTAGTGAATGCTCATTACAATGAGTCATTGGTCTGGTTCAAGGCCTCTGGTTTCTGGTACACCATCATCACTGGTTCCTTGCTGAATGCTTCTGAGATATCTCATAGCCTCCCTAAGTCATGGAGTTCCTGAGAGCATCCAATGTTTTGTTTTAAGTAAAACGTGAGTATGCGTATGTTTGTGTGTGAGTGTAAGTGTTGTGGCATATCCATCAGTTCTCTGAAATTCTTTGGAGTTCTTCCTCATAGTATATTGGTGCTTTAGAGAATCCGAGATGATCCAAAATTTCCTTTCCATATTGTGCCTGACGTCTCTTATTGTTAAATGCAATCCACATTGGGGGAAACTGGAGCAATTGTATCCCTGAGAACTGGCAGCTGTCTCTGCTTTGCTAGCTGAGGTGGGAAACACCCAGTAGATGACTTCCCTCCTTAGTGTTGAGGTGTTGGAAATGGTGGTCTGCATCGGAGGATGGAGCAAAGGAAGGAAGCTGTAAACAGGCTTTGCCCTCAAGCCAGAGTTGCTTTTCTTGTCCTCCTTTTGCTGGATTTTAACCAAGTAGACTGCAATTGTCTCTAGCCGCATGGTGGTGTAGGGGACAGTCTCTCACTCTTTCCCTCTGTCTCTCTCTGCGGCTTATCTCTCTCTCTCTCTCTGTCTCTCTCTCTCTCTCTCTCTCTCTCTCTCTCTCTCTCTCTCTCTCTCTCTCTCTCTCTCTCTCTGTGTGTGTGTGTGTCTTTGTGTTTCTGCTTCTCTGCCAATCTCTATGTCTCTGTCTCTCACTGCTTCTATTCCAGGCACAGTGAGTGCTGAGGTAGTATGCTTAAGAGGATGCATGAGGCTTCACCGTGTTGTTTCATTTATACTTTTATACATGATAAAGTGATCATGTTTGTGTTACCACTGATACAGAAGATGAGGAAGTCAAAAGATAATTTTTCAATGCAAAATAATAAATAATTCCTACTCAGCATCGTATGCTATTTTAATGCATAGTTTTTGCTTGACATGGAAAGAACTTGAGTAAGAATAAGTGTATAGACCTGTCTGTGTATCCATCATTATCTACATACACATATAATACATACGTCAACAGTGGGCATACTACACAGACATATACTTACATGTATATATGTATATATGTGTGACTTTGTGCCTATGCACCGATGTATAAAACTGGGGGTAAAATTGCCCCACTGTGTGAGTGGAGCAATTGAGATAAACTTATATGCTAAAGTATGCTTTGCCATGTTCATAGTAAAACTGTTCCATAGTAGGAGAATAGCTGTACATTGATGTTAAAAGTACAAAAATAGTATGGGGAAAGCCACTAAATGCCATGGACTCCTTAATTGTTTATTGATAAAATTCTTGAAAGGGAACTGGAGAAAATGGGGAAAGGCAATTGAATGCCAAGTAATAATAATCACATCCACTGAGGGATGCCTGAGAGTGAGAATATTGATTGGGAAAAGAAAGCTTTCTTGAGACTCTGGGCTGTTGGAATCACGCAGGCCCAGAAGCTATGAGGTATTTGAAAGGTGAGGCGTGCACACTGCATTAGGAATTAAAACCAGACATTTTACAGGAAGATTTTTGGTAGACTGTCCATTATTAATCCATGCATTTTAAAGTACATTCTGTGCCTCTCCTGTCCTCACCTCGATGCTGACAACATTTTGCATTGCAGGGCTCCCACTGACTTTATAGGCTCTCATGCTGCTTGTCTGATGTGTGGGATCCCAGTCTCACAGAATGCCTGTTCTCATAAGATGAAGCAAGAACTTGAATCAAATTGCTAAATCTTCAATGAGTCATCGGTGGAGTTTATGCTCTCCTTTTAAGACTCCCTGTGAGGACAGGTGCTGAGAGAAAAAAAATGACATATTTTGCATTTTTTGTTCCTCAAATTAAAAACAAAAGGGTTGCTTGTAAACACCATCTATTCTTTAATTTTAGAAGTATTTGTTGAGCATTTCCTCCTTGAAAGCCCTGATGTTGTTATCGAGCACAGGAACTTCAGTGACTGAAGGAGAGCAACCAAAATATAATTGAATACAAGTGTGGGCGTTATTATACATGGGAAATGCTACCTTTGGTGTCTTTTGTCAGAAATACAAGCTACTAGAGAGATGCTTGTTAGACAGTAGATAGTTCATGAATGGACATGTAACGGTAGACATAATAGATTATCTTGAACAGAGTCAATGGGGGATATCAGAGGTTCCCGAGGACTCTGGCATCCTTCATCCTCCATTCCCACAACCACTGCTCTCAAGTTCTATCCTAAAGCCCCTGTTTGTGAACCTCCCTTCTTCCAGGAACGTCTTATCTTTTCAGACGAACTTTAACTTAGGCTCTTAGGCTATTATTGCTGCCCTGTAGTGTGAGTAATACATAAAGTGTTATAAGCTAACCCCCCTAATAATTATAGTTTATAGTAGCATCTGGGTTTTCTCTTTGGTTTTTAATAAAGTCGCACTGCAGTTTTATCATGTGCCTTACTTCGCACATATAAGCATACACATGCTACTTTTAGGCCCAGGTCCCCTTTTATTCTCAGTCATTGGCCTTACTGAAAGGTATGTCATTCAGACCCTGAATCGAAATATTCTGTGTTCCACTTCCACGTTCATATGACCCTACCCTCCATATGCCTCCTTTGTGGCTATCTGACATCTACGCTTACATGTTGATCTCACACCCTCATCCGAATCTTAAACAATTCCCAACTGCTCCCATTCCAGTAAGTTTTATCACAAATCTATTTCTTTGCCCAAACTGGATGCCTAAGTGTCATCCCTGAGTGCTTCTTAACTTACGTCTTCTGTCTGATCATCACGTTTAGTTGCTTTTATATCCCAAAGAGCCCTAGAATTCGTCAGTTTAACTGCATTTTTTACTTTCTTTCAAAGTTGAAGGGTTTCCCTTTGATTTACTTTGCTTACAGTTTCTCCGTGCTCAGCTTGGATGCCACCTTATGTATCTATCATCTTGCTTTTACTACAGTCGTGCTGGCCTCCATGGCAACAGTAGGCATCTGCTGCTCACACATTTGAGAGGTTGGGTTCACTTTGGTCTTTATTGGCTCAGCTCACTTACAATGCTTGGGAATTCATCCCTAGGGGCTGGTCTGAGATGCCTTCAGCTGGGAAGAGTGGGTGGCTTAGTTCCACCACTCCTGTCTCATACCTCAGCATTCTGGCTGCAGAATATTTTCACAGCAGGGAAGAGCACAGAGGTAGAGAAACCAGGTGCTTCTCGATGCACTGTCACACCACTTCTAAGATTCCATTGGCTGGAATAGATCATATCCCTTAACCTACTTTCAAAAGGGAGGTAATCTGCTGATTGCATGGAGAGAGAAATGGATAGAGGAAAGACTATGCATTGGGAACATTAAGCCTGCACACTAGGTCAAAAATCAGTCTCACCTTCCCATTTTCCTTGCTTCACAGACCTTCCTTCTCTACAGTTTACAGCTCTCTCTTTGGGAGACATCTATAGGCACTTGGGAAAGATACTTCCATTCTGTCCTAATGGCAAATGGTAGCACAGTGCTTGGCTTATTGTAAGTATTTACTAAATGTGGACTGTCTGTGAGGAAGAACTTGCAGGAATGACTTAAAGACACAAGTGGTATGTCTTCATCATAGCCTCAGGACATGGCAATACTTACTGTCGAGATAAGGACTTTGGCAAATAACACCACCATCTATTTCATTTAAGGGACATTCTGCATCCTGGCTTCTTAGGCAGGAGTTGTGCACCAGTGGTATCCTGGGCCAGAATTGGGTGCAAAAGTCTACACTACCATATACCAAATACCATGTACTTAGAGGAATTTTCTCTGCCTGTTCCCGCTAGTTAGACTCGTGAAATTACAGGACCTAGTCATGAGAGCTGAAGAAGCCCTGCTCCCTTTCTGGAAATCCAACTTCTCTTCAGGGATGTAAGTTCAGAAAACCTAAAGCCTGTTACTATTGTGTTCTTCAGTATTATTTTCTCTGCAAATCACAGCAATGTTGTTTGTAAAACTTTCTTTCGGCTCAAAGAAAACAGGTCCTTTCCAAAGAACAGAGTACAATGCCCCCAAATTAGAGTCCGATCATTTCTCTCTATTGTAAAAACATTGTAAAAGGGGTGTTCTGTAATTTATTAAGAAGTAGGAAACGCTAATGAATCCATCAGGCTTCCTTTTGTTTCAAAATAACAAATGCCGTATTTATTTGTGCAAGTGTATGCATTACCTGGATTCAAGGAGAACATTAATTCTATGAGATAGAAAGTAGCCAGACTCCTGGGAAGGATGACCGCTCTCTCTCTTTCTCTCTCTTGCACAATTCTGTTTTTCAGTCAGTAGACAAATGAAACTCCTCCTCCTGCTGCTGCTACTGGAGCACAATCCCCAGTACCCTTCTGCTCATGCTGAGTCCACCATCTGGGGTCCTCTCACCTGCCTTTCCTGATAGACCAGGTCTGCTGCCATCTGGGCACTGGGCATCGATTTAAAATGAGCTTCATCTTGACTCAGCTAATCTGCACTGAAGGATGTATCCTAAGAAAAGAAATAGAATCGATGCTTGAGGTTGCCCAGCAAGAGGTTAGCAGAATTTGTATGATTTCCAGGAGTTATGATTTGGTATAAACGTGGACTTGGTGTGAGACTACCTAGATTCCAATAATGGCTTCATCATTTCCTGACTGCCTGTGCTTGGCACATCACTTTCCCTTTTGCCTTGATGGCTTCATACCAAAATAGAGATAATAATAGCAACTGTCTCCTCCAGGTATTAGCAAGATTCAAAATGTCAGTAAAGGTGATGCACTTTCTGCAGTGCTTGATGCCTGATAGGCACTCAGTATTCACGTAAGCACCTGCTCGGCCTTCAAATGTGATTCCATTATCTATAACTTCTTTTTCTTTCTCTCACTTCCATTGCTACTAGTAGAGTGGTTAAACCCTTCATTTATCTTCTCTGAAACCTTTAGTTTAGTATTTTAGCTAGGTTTAATACAAAATGAACAATCGGTGACTTGTCAAGAAAAATAATGAAGATTCTTAAACTGATATATATATATATATCATATTTATGATAGCATCTGCTGATCACATGACAGTTATTCAGCATTATGGCACTCAATAATTAGGACCAACGATGTGGCCAATTGAAGTCAACTACAATTCAGTTTTAAGTAGACTTGATTGCATCCAAATCAGCCTTTTAATTATACTTTATCTAGTGTTGCATTTTGGCAACTTAAATTTTTGACTTTCAGTTAGAAATGTAACACAAAGGCACCAATACCTTCTCAACCCATGTTAGAATGGACACGTCCAGTTTGTTTCTCTGATTAAAGAGTGTTCTGACCACTGCAGCTTTGAGAAATTATAAGACACATGCTCTAGTGCAGTTTTTAATTTTTAGGGTTGTTGTATTAGCATGACTTTTATTTAATCATGCACAAGGTTCAAGTAAAAGCTTGGGCCCATCTTATCATCTACGAAATAACTTCACTTATCAAATATTGTGCCATAATTGATCTGTTATTCGGGCATTGGGATAGAGCTTAGTGGCTGCTGATAGACGGCCTTGGCGTAAGGAGATTCAAGATAATATAGAGAAATAAAATTACAACAGCCGATATTGGCTGCACCTGCTGATCTGCTGTGAGATAGAGATCAATTGCAAAGTTCACCACACTTGGCCAAGAAGGGCAGTGTCTAGTGGGAGGATGGTAGCTGTGAGGAGTAGCCTTTCCTGGTAAAGGCAGAACTGATCCCATCGGAGATGTCCTGTGTGTGTCCCTGAAATAGATGGTCTGCTCTCAGGAGCAGCTCTTGAAACCATAAGAAAAAAAATCTGGGACAAAAGAAGGCTTCCTGTTCTCTCTTTGTTATGTTATCCTTTTTAGAGACCTGGGGTTTCAAAGGGAAGGTCGTGATTTTCTTTCTCCATTTGCCTTCCTGGCCAGGGTTGCTTCAAACTCTTGACATTCTCAAAAGTGTCTATACTTACCCTTCTGAGCCGATGGAAGCTACAAGAATGCCACAGAGATACAGAGAGGGTTTCAAAGGTCTATGTATGAGAAATAGGAGATATCCATGGGTGATTTGCCCTCTGTTAAACAGAAAGCTTATTAGCTGAAATAATTTAGTCTACTTAAGGCACTTGTTAGAATTTTCCCTACACATGATGAACTGTTTCTTTCAGAAAAGAACTAGAGAAGTATCATGACAAAGATGATGGTAACATATTTGAATACTGAAAATGTTCGTTTTTGCCTGTTCAATTTGGTCCTTTCTGTCCCATCTAGGTATGCATTTCCCCCTCTTCCCCCGTCGGTAAAATCAGCAGGAACTTTCAGGAGGCTGACATCCACCCCGTGTATTGTTGCTAGGTACATTTATAGTGCATTGTTCAGAATAGAATAGCTGGGAGCTCCAGGGGGCTCTTCAAATTTGCCTCATCCAACCCCAAATTGGAGATGTGTTTTTTATCACTTTAGAGTTTCAGGCGTTAGGGTCTGAGATTCCCAGCAAATACCAGCTCCTGCTGAACACAAACCTTAGTTAATTTCCAGCAGGAGATGAGCGATTGCCAATAAGCCATAAATGAAAATGGACCAGTCACCAAAGGCCAGGTTCTCATCTCAAAGGAGTAGCATTCTGTACTGTTTTCTTAAAATATCACAGACTGGGAGAGAGGTGAGCAAGCTCCTGTGCCAGCTCTCTATTTGGAAAGAGTAAGCTCTATGGACAAGTGACAGCACAAAATCCTGGCCGAGTAGAAACAGGGTACCCAGCCTGATGGACTCAGAGGCACTTTGGCAATGTTCTCATCCCATGGTTGTCGTTCCGAAGCATCTATCTGTTTATTTGGATTAATTATTTCAGTGTTGGGAGGACCTCAGAGGTCACCTGGGCTCCCTTGAGTCAGTGTTTATGGTGAATTGGGGCCACCTCTCTAAAAGATTTGTAAATGCTGCCTTGATTTTTCTAGTCACCCCCAAATTCCCTCTTTCTAAAAGCATTCTGTGTCCTCTTTGTCATATTGGTTGGTTTTCAGTTTTCTTTCTTTCTTTCTTTCTTTCTTTCTTTCTTTCTTTCTTTCTTTCTTTCTTTCCTTCCTTCCTTCCTTCCTTCCTTCCTTCCTTCCTTCCTTCCTTCCTTCCTTCTTTCTTTCTTTCTTTATTTCTTTCCTTTTTATAAATATATTAAGCAAAGAGAGAGTCCCCTGTTGTTTTGGTCCTTTGAGGCTGGTTTATCCCCAGGGCCAAACAGAATGAATCAAGTCTCTTTGTGCATGATATCTCTTTTATAAATGAGATGGCAGGTCTTAAGTTCCTTATGTGGAGCTTTCTTTATGGACAGAACATCTTAGAGCCTTCCAAAATTATTTGCTTGGTACTGTGTGTGTGTGTGTTTCTACATATTACTGTGTGAATAATGATAATTATAATAATAAATAAATAACTAGTCATTACAGAGTGCTTATAGTGGGATACACGAAGTTAACAATGATCATATAATCCTCATAAAACATAAATTGAGTACTTGGTTTGTCTCGATCTGTCGATGAGGCGTTTTACAAAGGAGAAAACAGGAAGTGGTCCCTTATTAGATTCTGAATCCGAATCCACAGTCTTCTGTGATGCTTTAACACTTCCCTCATCCTTTCTGAAGACATCAACCATTGCTGGTTACCTGCAGGAAGCTGCTATTTCTGTCATGTGCTCTACACAGGATATGTATACACTGGATTTCTAAAGGTGCTGTGCTGATTGATTCTCTCCACACTCCGCAAACAGCAGCCATATTTCCCTGCAGAGAAGTCGGCTCAAAGTGACTAAAAGACACCGGTAAGCAGCTGTATTGGGCCTTGAATACAGGTGCTTCCAGATCAAAATCATGGGAATTTTCATTCTTCAGTTCGTCCTGAGAGCTGATACCAAGTGAAGCTTCTGGGAGTGCCAGCTACCTATGGTGAATGAATGAATGAATGAGATGCCACAGTCCTGTTGTTACATCAGCCTTGTTGTCTATAGCTGTCACCCTCTAGTGGTATAAAGGAAAAGTGAAGTGACTTGTAGGTTATGGTTTGACTTGTCCTCAGAGGTCAAGAATCTACAAAGTGGTGTGTATATATCTTCCTCTGGGGTCCTGGCCCCTGTATCAGTTGCTGTGTCAACCCAGCCTTCAGTAGCTGTTAGAATCCCACGTGCAAATGCAAAGGCTTCATTTCCCTGCCTGGGTAGCGTCTAGCTTTTGTTTCCATAGACAGACACACCAGGCAAACGATGGAGATTAGAGGGTCTGTTTTCAGTCTGTTAAAGTAAATTAAGTCAATGAATATCATCACTCTCATGATTATGACCAGCAGTGGAGAGTGGGAATGGAGCTTCAGATAGTCAGTTCCAAAGGAATCAGTGAGGACCTGAAGGCCTGTTTGGGGCTTTTGTTGCAGTCTTTAGACATGGGTCTTCAGCTCTTAGGTTCCAGTGATTTGGTCCAAACCCCCTAAAAAGCTTAGGCAGTAGGCTTGCGCCACCATACCCTATCTTAGGCCTGTTCTTTTGCATCTAACTGATGAGAATTTAATGGGTTGGTTTAATGCCTTTCTTGGTCACAGTTTAGGAACTGCAAGTGGATGAAGTGGATGTTAAGCCCGCAAGACATTTCTGCTACAGAATATATTGCTCTATTGGTTATCCCTTTCCTGAGATTGGATACAGGGGACAGTGGTCTCTTAGAGGAGGGGGAGTGAGAGAAAGCAAAGGATGAAAAGTCTCAGTGTTTCCATAAACGTTCCACCCTTTCCTCCCTGTTTGCAATGGATTCCTAATGACTAAAGGCCCCAGTTCCACCAATGGAGCCACATAGGAGAACTGCAATAGAAATGTCACATACAGGACACTGGACATGTCAATATGTTAAGCCTCCTGCACATATCCTGTCTTAGAAACTTGGTGCTTTTGCTAAATTCACTCGTTTCTCATTAATTATAGCCCTGTTCTTCACTCTGACCAAACTCCTTGATGGACGCACTCCTTAGTCTTACCATCTGTAAAGTGGGGTTAATATCAGTTTTTGTGGATTAACTGGTGTCTCTACCATTATTAGTCTAAAGCTAGCCACAGTAAGTGTTCAGTGAACTATGGCAATTCTGAATTTACTGCTGTTTTCTTAGCAGGTGAGAGTTTATGTGCAAAATGCACAAGAGCTTTTTTGAGCAAAATTCCCTCTGCAATACTGTAGGTGGAGAGCTTAAAAAAAAAACTCTTTTAACAGAGTTAAACAAATTCTTGATCTGGAAGCACAAATCTAGCCATGAAACGTTATAGCCGGGGAAGAACTCTGTTGCAATTTGCAAAGCATTAACCAAATCCCTAAGAATTAACCTAGAACATGCACATTCTTAACAAGGCAGTTTGGAGTGTTCAGACCCATCTTTATTTCTTCAGCTCATTTGCAAATACTTATCTGTGATTTAAGTCACTCCAATGGCTTCAGAGACACAATGGAAGCAGAGCAGAATCAAGTGTTTCCAACTGTCTCTCTGCTGAGGGATGAAGTAAAGTGGGACATTTAGCTTGCATCCTGCATGCTCTCTAAATAGAATTAACAAAAGCGTCCACATTTCAATGGCTAAAAATAGTGTTGATTTTAAAGGAAACATGCCCAGGACCTAAGGGTTGGACTGAAAACTAGGGGCACATAGTGGGTGCAGGAAGGAACATTCTGAGGGTCAATTAAACCTCTCCCTGTCTCTGGATTCATTGTTAATTTGTTCCTCAAAAATTAATCAGAAATTGCCTTTTATTTCTGCTGTCAGCATCCAATTAATCTTGGTGGGGCTTGGACTCTACAGAGGAACAAATGACTGATGAATGGAGCAGTTGCTTGATCGCCCCAAGTTATCAACTGGAATCATCTGCCCAAACCTAGCTGCTGCTCTTCATAGTGGAGGCAATATTGCAGTATTCATGAGTGTTCTGAGTTGTTATTTTTAATCCGCTTGCTTCCCATTGTTAACCATTGATTATTTTATTATTTAAGAACAGGTGTGCTTGATGCTTGATATTTTCTTTTCCAGGGCTGTTTTGATCTTTGTCTTAGAGGAGACTTTAAATGTTGGAATAGTTAATCCCCAAAACATTGTCCTTGTCTCAAACAAGCAAAATATAGTACTGATTCATAAAAAGGATATTTTTATGAATATTCATAAAATATTTCAGAGGATGAACAGTCTCCTTCAACATCTTTTGTGAGCAAAACATTTACTTGTAATTTATCATTTAATAAACACATATATAACACTTAGCATCAGCCAGAGAATTTATGATTTTTTTTGTGAAAAATAGCTAACTTAATCCTCTGAGTGACAATGAGGGAAGTGCCGTGAATAGTCCCATTTTACAGATAAAAATCGGTAAAGTACAGGAGGCACTCTTTGCCAAAGACCATATAATTAAAAGTGAAAAAGTTAGAATTTTAATCCACATGGGCCTGTGAACTTCAAATAAGCTCTACCAGAACTTTTATTTGTTGAGTAATTATGAATAATGGTTAATAACAGTGAAAGTTGCCAACATTACCGTAGCTTTATCTTCCCTTTGTATTAACTAGATATGGACTCTCCCTTTCTATTGGTGAAAAGTATCAAATATGCTCATTAACTCTTCACTTAGTATACCAAATAATAGGTTTCATATTATATTTTCGTACCTGTGGATTTGTCCTTCACCCCATTTCTGACACTCTGTTTACCACTGATCCCCTTTAAAATTCAAATCCAGATAGAGTTACACATACACACCATGTTGGTTTTGAATCCAAGTACTGTTGGGACAGAGCATTAAAAGTAGTTTCCATGGGGTCACTGACTATTGTGGGGAGGAGATGATACTTTCTTATCCCTTTATTTTTGGAGATGAAGGATCTAAAGAAGGGGAGGAAATGTGTCTGCCTCAGTGTCCCAGACCTTTCTGTGCTCATGAACGCAAGTTTCCCTGGCGCAAATCCAGCCTCTTCAATGGACCATTTTCCTGAATCAGCTTTAGAAGTCATAACCTAGACGATAGGCCAAGAATGTAAAGTAAGCCTAAGAATGTCTTTGACTTTCTTTCTTCCCTGGGAAGATTAAATAAGAGTTGGTTCCTAGGTGCTACATCAAGGTGAATCCATTGTCTATTGGCTTCTTTGGAAGGAAGCTATTAGTATTTTTAAATAGTGAATGGTTGATAGGTATCACCCAGGTCTGTATTGTGCAACTAATGACTAGTTAGTTAAAAAGGATCAATACTGAGTTTCCTAGTCTATACATAATCAAGTTGAATTATCTTCTAGGATAAGCCTGGCATACCTGAGCTTAAAAA
This sequence comes from Arvicola amphibius, assembly GCF_903992535.2. Classification (NCBI taxonomy): domain Eukaryota; kingdom Metazoa; phylum Chordata; class Mammalia; order Rodentia; family Cricetidae; genus Arvicola; species Arvicola amphibius. The sequence continues at coordinate 40,988,047 of NC_052051.1, read as the reverse complement.
CAAGAATCAAGTAACAAAAAGATCTTAACAATATAGACTAAGGAAATGGTGGGATGGAGCACAGCCGAGTCTTCCCAGCTCTTCAGAGAGGAGGTGAGGGGGAAGGGCTCAGGTAGGTTTAGGGACTGCAAGTGTTACTCAGGGTGGCATGTCACCTTGCTTTGGCTGGTGGGAGGCATCTCTCCAGACATCATGACTTTGCTGAGTCCGAATGCTTTCCAGCTGTCTTAGAAAGGAGATTAGTGGCAGAGGAAGTTTGATGCGTCTATTGGGTTATGGTTGTGAAATGTCCGCATGGAATGAATGAATATGGGAGATGTTCAGTGTAGGCAGGGTCTATGTGACTGGACTCTCTGTGGGGTGGAGGCTAAGTGGATGATTGTTACTCACTAACCGGGGCCCACTGGACCTGCTTGGCCTCACTGCATCTCTTAGCTACTCTTAGTAAATCAGGGCTTCTTTGGAATTGCGGACCTCTTAATTTAGTGAAGCCTATGGGACTCTGTGTTAATGATGTATTGTTTCTGGCATGTTATAGCAGTTAAATTTGATCATGTTAAAATGAATGATTTTTTTTTGTGTGACTCAATAATGACATATTTCAGTGACACCATCATTCAGATTAAAAAAACATACATTTTTGTTACCCTTAAAGTTTGTGCACACCTTTCTGATAGAGCCATTGTTCCCCGCCATTGTACCTCACAGACAATCACATTGATTTCTATCATCAGATGTAGCGTTGAACTTCATTCAGGGGTGATTATGGTCATACAAAAGAGAACTGGAGATGGAAGAATTCCTACACCATGACACAGAAACACATTTATTTTGTCATTGGGGTAGGAATCAATACACCTTTAAGACTTCTAAAATTGTATTTCCTATAACCAAAAGACTCACTCATGTCACCCTTGGATACTTATATTGTAAATAAACAAGGGTTTTGTTAGTTGGGGTCACAAGTGAAAATGAGAAGCCCCATGATGATCTGGTCTATTGAAGTGTGAAGTTGCAGTTTCTTAGTTCCGAATTAAAGGAAGCCACAGGGTGAGTAGCAGGCTGTGTCCATAATCCTGTTGACAGCAGTTTTCTTCAGCTTTTGATTCATAGCGCATCTGTTCCCCACCAATTGCCCTGAGCACAGCACGGCCGCCCTGGTTTCCATGGTGCTGATTTGCATACGAAACTAGGGCTTGCTTTTTTGTGTTTGCCTCACACATTCCCAGTGCTAAGTGTTCTTCTATGAAAGGGATTAGCACGCTAGCCAGTTAAGGGAGATTGCCAGAAATACAGCTCCCAGGAAATGCTTCTTCAGGTTGTATTGCTGCCGCTGTGCCTAAGATCGGAGAGCAGGCTGATGCACTTTTCTTAGGCCAGCAATAGGTCTTGAAGATAAAATGTTCTCAGTGGGTTTCTAGCATATTGTCTTTCTTTTTCTTTTTTTTTCTTCCTAAATTTTAAATAGCCTCCAATTATTAAAATAGATCTGTTTACTTACTATTTTTCTGGAGTTCTGTTGGCAAGCAAAGGTGGATTCTGAGCATTTCCCTTTGAAGACTGTGTTTCTTTTGGTTATTGTACATCTTTCCAGTGGTGAAAAGAAGCCCCATTCATTTAGGAATAGTGTCTTTATAAAATAATGCTATTTTGAAAGAAACTATCCACACTATCTAAATTAACACTTAATTGTCTTCAACTATCAGAATGGAAGCTTGAAATTAGTCGTTTTTACAGTTCTCCGAGGAATCATACGTAGTGACATGCAAGAGTGAAGTCTGATATTTACAACACTGGGTATTCATCTAAAATATGAAACTGAGTAAATAAGCATATGTGTCTTATATTTACATGAACTTGGACAGTAGCAGAATTAATTTAGGCTGTCAAAAAAATTCCCGGTTACCTCTTGGTGTTCAGGACAATGATTGACAAGGAAGGGCATGGTAGCCCTCCAGGTTATTCAAATAACCCACATTTTAATAGGGTTTGTATTATGTGAGTGCTTTCACCAAAAATTCACAAATGTATACTAAAATACGTGGATTTCATCACATATAAATTTTGCTTGTAAATGTAAAATTCTTCATAAAGTCAATTATTTAAAAACAAAGAACCTAGCCGGGCGGTGGTGGCGCACGCCTTTAATCCCAGCACTCGGGAGGCAGAGGCAGGCGGATCTCTGTGAGTTCGAGGCCAGCCTGGTCTACAAGTGCTAGGTCCAGGACAGGCTCTAAAAAAGCTGCAGAGAAACCCTGTCTTGAAAAACCAAAAAAAAAAAAAAAAAAAAGAAAGAAAAGAAAAAAAAAAAAAGAACCTAATAACCTAGTAACGGAAATTGGGCTAACTTGGTCTTCTGGAAGTTCCTTTGGCAATGTTAGATGAAGAGCTGATCTATCTATTCTATTACAGTGCATATTGGTGAGGTATCTGCATCCCCGAGACCATGTCTATCTGAAGAGAATTGCCTTCACTTATAGTTTTCTGTTATCAGTGGGAGCTTGATTGAGTTGGAGAGTGCACCATTTGGACTTCACTGAGATCCGTTTTTCCGTTTTAGAAATCAGAGGAGAGACATATGTGACTGTGTTTGATTGAGTGGCATTTGATAGATCTTGTCTCTCAGGGTGAGGCTAGGTTTAATCTCTATTAAATGCATGCCTCGCTTCTCAGATGCTGGCTGGTTTGATGATTTTAAAGGACCTTGAGCTAATAAAGGAAGTATTTCCACAACTCTGGAGTCACCATTTGTTCTTAGTAGTGCCTTGACTTTTCTCAGTTGACACTCAAACTTGGTTAGGAAGCTAAAGAGGTGATCTCCAAGACAGTCACATCCTAGGGAAACTAATTAACAATCCCTAAATGACACCCTAACTGTGATTGATTCATATCACAAACTTGGCAGAAACACATAATGACAGGTGAGGGATTTGGTTTCTAAGAATGGAGAAGCCCCTAAATTGTATGTCTTCAGGAGGAAAATAAGCCCCGGATCTCCACCTATGCTGCTAGTTTTCTAGTTAGTTGGTGTCTTCACTCAGTGAGGTACAATGAGTTGTAAGATGCTCGCACTTTGAAGAATGTGGGTGCACTCTGGGAGCTGCTTAGCCTGCCCAGAGCATATCCTTTCTTTAAAACAGAAAGCAACAACATTTTTTTAAAAAAAAAATTAGATAATGCAAAACGTAAATGTGCCAAGTAACATTAGCCCCAAGTTGCATGAACTAGCTCCGGGATGGATAGCTCACAGTGTGTGTTGGTCTCCAGCATGCTTTTCTGGCAAATCAGGGTAGCTGCTGCTTCGCTTCTTCTAATGCTTCTATAGGTCTCTTCTGATCCATCCCCATGAGAAACTCTTGGAACTCATTTAGCTTAAGCACTAAAGAATCACCACGCTTCTACTGAACGTGTGGTTCAACAGGACAGAAATGGCTTTGAAACCAAGAGGTCTAATTAGGAAGCTCAGGCTGTTGGCAGGCTAAGAACACTTGCCAGGGCACTGGATTTCTTTTCCAAAGAGAAAGAAATCACTCCCGCTTCTTTTCACAATCATTAAACAGAAACTTGCCCTCTCTGTTTCAGACCATAGTCTCTCATGTACCAAGGAGGGGTGTGTGCAGTCCTTCTCATCCTTGAAGGTCACATTCAGCTCTTGTTTCATCCTTTTCCTCTCCCGCTAAATGTCTTGTCTCCTAGTCTTGCTTACTATTTTCCCCATGATTCTGGCCCAAGGCAGCCAGCTAAGTTGGCAAGAACACCAGGCAGGCTTGATAAGAGTCTGAGTGTTTGCCTAAACGCTCAGAGCTATTGAAGTAAAATGCTAAGGGCAAAGGGCACCCGCAAGTGATGGAATTAAATATTTACCGTGTTAACTGTGACCACTCATGGGTTGCAGAGGAAGCTGGCCATATTGCACGGAGTTTTTCCTCCTGCTTTCCTAATGTTATGCAGTCTTGAGTAAATTTGCCAGCTCTCAGGGAGTTGAACACTATTCAACAACATTAATTTCTTTGCCTACTTCCAGTTACAAGCAATTATAAACTTGGCAGTTTCACCTGCCTTGAATAAGCACTTGTGTACTTTATTGATATCTGGCAGAACGAATACTCTCCCGCAAAGACTTACTTATAGTTTCAATACTGCTAATTCTTCAAAGCACTTGAGCTGTAGACCAATGTTGATAGACATTTGGGGCAAGGTTTTATTACTGAATCGTTTCAAATGGAAGAATAGATTCCAAGAGAACTAAAGAAATTTGGGTTTTGTGTTCATTCCCACATTTTTTATATGACCTTATTAAGTTAATTTGTTTTGTGAGGTGCTAGGTACAGGTGCACCCACTTATATTGAATACCACTCTGTAGCTATTGACCAAATGTGTTTTGGCTCCAGTATGTAAATTTAGGGGCTCATCCTTTTCCAGGATGGTTCTTGAAGATGATCTCAGCTCAGAGCTCCCAAGAGGTTGGCAGGCCCATTTTCAGGAGCTGTATTCTAGTCTCACCTCTGCTTTGGCTCCTTTCTTTTCCCCTTCTCTCATGTCCCTTTCAGGTCATCTCCCCTTCCCCCTTTTCTAGCCTCTCTCCCCCTTCCCATCTCCTTCTGATCCCTTCCCTTTTTCTGCCTTCCCCTTCCTACCTCTTTTCCACTATTCCCCTCCCCTTCCCTTGCCTTTGTTTTTCCTTCCATTCCCCTCTGTCCCTTGCGGTGTCTTATGCAGAGCTCTACCTCCTAGTGCCTTTCCCCAAGGTATGAAGGCTATAGCTGAAGACAGCAAGGGTTGAGGGGAAGAGCAGACAAGGTTGGAAGCTACAGACTAACTCAGAACTAGTAAGGTCGAGTTTCTGTGTTTCTCCCCACCGGGGTCTTGTTGGAAGGATGAAAGCAGCCCTGTATCCCCAGGCTCTGCTGGGGATGTACGGGCTCCCTTTTTACTCTCCTTTTCTGTCTCTCAACTTCTACGGCATGTGATTCACTAGCGTGTTTTGTGTCATAGTGTTCTTGATTGCTCTCTGTCTACACTCCCTGCTTCTCCCATTTACACACAGAAACGAATGTAAATCCGGAAAGAAAAAGATCCTTGTTTGTTTTCAAAAACGTGTTTAGTGTATAGTAGATATTAGTGAGTATTAAATAAGCAAATAAGTTAGTGAAAGGGCAGGCAGAGATACTTGGTACCTCTGACATGGGAGCCCCTTAGCAACTGGATGATTTCAAAGTAGGAGAGTCAAGACCGGATAGACTTTAGGGATTTAGAGAAAAATCAAATACACCAAAATGCTTTGACAACACAATTGTCAAGCAAGGCTGTACCAGATTCCCTTCGAGAGCTTGTTAAGCAAATTTCTGGGCTTCACTGTCAGAGTGTCTGATTCTGCAGGTTCTTTGAGCAGTTATTAGTTTTCCGGGAGGTTTCATCAGGCTCCATGGTAGGCGATGCGGGGTAGCTCTTACCACACATACACAGGTGATCTCCTAGCAAGTACTTGGTCCAAGTTAGTGCTCAGCAGGGCAGATGTATGCTGGACAAATAGCCTTATTCCCCCAAACACCATGCAGCCATGAAGCTGAAGAACGTGCGGAGCTTTAGTGTTAGGAAATGAAAGTCTAACCTCCAGGGCTCCTGTCCCCTGCTTGTGAGGTGACTTCCTGTGAAAGGGATGAGCTCCATGTGTGGCCAGCTCGTCAGTACTATTGTCAGTGTGAGTGGGCCTGTGATCTCTTCTGGCATGTGCTTTTCCCGAATCATCATCTGTTCATCTTGCTTCAGTTCAATAAGGTTTTCTGCTACTTGGTTCCTCGTGAAAATGCATAATAAAATGTAAGCACTCCCCTTGTTCAAACTCACAGCTGCACAGTTACGGAAGAGCCCATACCTTTTCGCTTTTGGTTTCAGCCTTACCTTGTTATTTCTTATTGTTGCCTCTTGGGCCATTTCAGGGATGTTTTCTTTCCATTTCGACTCTGTTAGGAGCACTTTCTTTACTTTATGTCTTGCTTTGAAAGTTATCAAGCACCCCAGTTTCCATAGACCAATAGTGACTTTGGGATTCACAAACAAAATGGTAACGATAACAAGATTTTACTTCTCGCCAGCCTTATCGACAAGGGTATCCTAGTATATAAGGTAATTCTGCTTTCAAAAGAAATTTGAACCCATTGAGTCCATTATGTGTAACTACTCTTGCGAGGGGCTTGCCCGGGGGCATGGTTTCAGATCAGGGCTCCCACCATTAAAGGAGGCTTTCGCTCTACCTTTCCAGGAACGATCAAGTGCCAGGAGCACCACAGCTGGTGGTAGAGTTTCCTGTGCACTTCCCATCTTCCCTTTCACGCCAGGATTTTGTCTGGTTTGTGTTTGTACTAACCTTGTAGCGTGATGTCACAATCCCTGTGCGTTCCTATACACAGCTGACCTATTGTGTCTGGAAAACACTGATTTCGTTTTTGAAGTTATTTACTGCCTCTGGCTCTTACAATATCTCAACCTCCTCTTCCGTGAGGGTCCCTGAGCATTTGGGGGAAAGGTATAGTTGGCATGCTGCATTTAGGGCTAAACACTCCAGTTTCTAATTCTCTATAAGTTGGCCAGCTGAGCGTGTCTGTGTTAACTATCATCCACGGGGACGGGGAGGCGGGGGAAAGGAGCTTCTCTGGTGACAGTTGAGAGATGTGCTGATCAATAGGTATAGCACTAAGCCATGGGGAGTCATTTTAATATTGTGGCCATTTAGCAGAATAATAGTATTAGGGCTATCCATAGGGCCCATTACTATCCAGCCATGGGTGCCTGGTCCTGTGAACAGTGCCAAGTATGGGTTTACTCATGAAGCGGGCTTCAAATCCACTCAGAAAGTGGCTGGTTACTCCCGTGGCACTGATTTCACTATGAGACCAGTGAGCTCATCCGTTTAGGACAGTCACTAGTGTAGCTTACAGGATTCATAGCTGGATAAGATTGGTGATTCCTTTCTCCTAAAAGAAAACTGGTCTTGGAGTCCTGGCGTCACGAGTTCACCTTGTGTTGAAACCTTCTGACCTCCGTTGTTATGTTTGTTCTCTATTGCCAGGTGAATGTTGCTTAACACCTCATCCCAGTCCCAGGGGTTTAAGACACTGAGCCCTTGTTTAGCTCCCATATCTGCATGTTTGAGGGTGGGTCAGGGGCTTGCTGGGCAGTTTTTCTGGTTCAGTTTCCTCATATGGCAAGCAGTCCGGTGGCTGTGATGACAGAGTAAGTGGGTCATGTGTTACTCGTCCTGTAGGCGATTATCCCCAGCTTGTTCACACGGTGGCTGAGAATGGCAACCAAAGAAAGGGAGGAAGATAATAAGCCTAGGAGAATTTTAGGCTCATCGTGATGTCAATACCGTTACTTCCGGTACCCTTTTCTCAAAGCCTGACAGACTCAAGAGGAAGAAAACTAGACTCCAGTTATTTTTGTCCATTTTTTTTTTGAGACAGATTCTCACCATCTGTAGCCTAGACTAGTCTCAAACTGGCAATTCTTTGTTTCAACCTCCAAGAGCTGGAGTTTCACACATGTACCCCTACACTGGATTAGAGTCTCCTTTTGGCAGACAGAGGGGTTAATTTCAGTTCCTTTAATGTACAGAGCAAGTTTCTCAACTGTCTCTGAGCCATATTTTTCCACTCCCAAATACGGATGGAAGAATTCATATTTTGTTTATTCTTTTTGTGACCCAATGAAGAACACATAAGTCTGGTAAATTATTGTTCTTTTCATTCAAGTAAAAGAGTGGGTGCAGACCAGCACTCGCTGTCAACATGCTGCTACAATAGAGATAAGTGGGGGCTGACTTGAAAGCATTGGCACCAGTATTTGGTGGATGATGTGGAGAAAATGTGGGGTCTGAAGAATGACATGTTGGCTTCTCTTTATGGCCACATGTGAGATCATTGCAGTCCGTACATGAAGGGTGAAGAAACATGCTTCTCCATCTGTCACTTTATGTTATTATTAAAGTCAGTATGTCTGTCACGTCAGTAGCTTTCAGAACAACAAGAATACATGCGCATATGACTGTGGTTGTTGACGACGATACATCTGAGGAGGCATCTGACAGCTGTTAGAACGTCTGAGTGTTTGCTGCCCAGCAAACTGACTTGGGGTTTCCCTTCTGCCAGAAATCCCTTTTGCAAGGAGGGACTAGGCATTGACAATTTTGTAGGTAGGCAATGATAGATGCTTAGAGCTGTGTTAGCTCACAGATCATCTTGACCATCCGTCTCAGAGTCAGCAACTCATATACGAGAGTCGCCTGATTTATCAAGAACTGGACGGCTCCAGACTCAGAGCTGAAGCCACTGTTAAGAACAATTCTGGCTTCTCCCCACATGCTATTTCTCCGGAAACCAAACCACAACTTGCATCTTATTCTGTGGCTGTGTTTAATCCAGCTCTAACTTGTCGTGAAACCCAGTCAGCATCTGGGGACTCCCCTTTGTGTCTACTCACATATTAGGGCATACAAAGTAGTTTCTTATGAAACCATGTCCCAAAACTTTAACAATATATGTACTCAAAGTTTTTGATTATATATATATATATATATAAAATACAAGATGTATTATTTTTGAATATTATTTAAAATGTATTACATTTTCATACAAGTTTAGACTTAGCATTAAACAAAAAAGAAAAAATAAGGAGAAAAATTAGAAAGAAGGAAAGAGGGAATAATAACGGGAGAAGAGGAGACTCAAAAAGCATAACGGCTTCCAGTGTCTTCTGTTGTCCTTAGAGTTAAGCTTGTCCACTTGTCGTGGCTCTGAGAAAATAAAATTGAAAGAATTTGTGCAGCTACAAGCTTCTACTGTGCTATTCAAAAACAGTGGTACACATTGCTAACAATGAACAGAGCTTTTCCCTGAGGAGGCTTTTATTGGAGAGAATGGATGTGTTCTGTTTTTGTAGCAGAATGTAAACACTTGTGAGAAAATTACTGAGTTGACCCCAGGTTTGAATGGGGGGGGGGGCAATTGCAACCACCTTCTTGTTCCTCACCAAATCCCTCCTGTTCGTGTTCTAGCCTGTAAACGTGCCGCTGCTGCTCTCTCATATATACTTTTGAGTTCTGCTTCCTTCATGTTTGCTATATACCAATGGAAATCAGCCTTTTAAAGAGTGTCATTTCTGCCCTAGAGAGTAAAAAAGATATCAAAGAAACTGGAGAGCTGATAAGGGTCAAGGGACTGGAAAAGGCACCTTCTGATTGCAAGCCAATAGAGCTGAGTTCTTTAAGTATTTTATTTGGATGGTGTCGTTTCCAGAGTCTCATAAAAAAATTCCTTGGTGTACTGTCACCAACAAAGATGGGCTTTGATAACAGTACCTGGTCTGAAACCGTGTGCTCCAGCCATCAGAATGTTCCTAAAAAGGGAAGCTAAACAATTTAAATGTGAATCCTAAATGAAAGACTTGCCACAATTTGTCCCCTTCCTGGGAAAGTGTGCAAGAGGAATCTGCGCCTTGCGGCGGATGTGTCTTGTCCTCAGAAACTCTCCAGATAACCAGGATGTGCCCCTTGCTTCTGGTTACAATGCTGTCCCCTCTGGAATGCTTACAGTCAAGCACTGGCAAGCTGAGCTTGTCAGGAATGAATGTCCCGGAGCAGCCCTTCACCAGTTACAGATGGGATCTGCCGCAAAGGCTCCTTAAGTCTCTCAGCATTTATTTAGGGGAGATCCGAGACATGCTTCTCTCAATTTCCCCAAATTTCCCAATAAGATTCAGTGCCTGTGTGGATTATTATTTATCCATGATACACCCTGTTTTGGCCTCCTTTTCATCTTTTTCTTGTCTTCCCACTCACCTGTCACTTTTCCCGGGATAGCATTTCTCAGATGGACTTACTTCCTGCCCTTCTGCCTTGCTTGGAAGACCCAATAGGAGCCATGTGCTATACTGTTCTCAGAATGAAATTCCAAGGCCATCTTTGTTACTGTTTTGTTTTTTTCTTCTATTGCGATCTTTGTTCTCTGTCAGTCCTCCACCTACTCCACCACCACAGCATTCCAAGGTCATAAACCCCCCATTTAATAAGGCCAGCTTCTTTGTATACTAGCTAAGGAATAATGCCTAAAAGAAGAAAAGAATCACTTGGAAGGATACAGCACTAGAATCATAATAGTAACTGTAAATGAATAACAAAATAAAACAGGTCATTCATTGAATTCCAAGGTAGAAGATAATTACAGTAACATAATAAACACATGGGAGATAGTACAGAAATATTTTGAAGCACTAGTTTAAGGGCGTCATACCAGCAGAAAAAAAAAGCAAAAAAAAAAAAATACCAAAATCAACAAAATGTATTTCAAAGAAAGTAGAAGAACCCTCAAATTTCATTTTCAGCTTTCTAAATTATAAATGACAGGTGTATACGTTTGTCAAGTTACCCACAAGTCTCCTTTACTTGGTGAAGTGGGCAGCGGCGTTGCTTGGTCAGAGGGTAGGGAATAGCTGCTGCTGACCAGATCTGTTGAACTGTGCAGGTGTGCAGCATGTCCAGGATCGACAGAACTGACATAATCCATAGACCTCACAACATGTTCACATTGAGAGAGCGCCTATGTTCATTACAGAGGCATGGCCTTTCGGGAAGCTGCCACAGTGGAAGAGTTTCCCGTCAAAGCCAGTTAGCACAATGTTTTGGAAATATATCCCGCCAAGGATTTGAACCATGAACTTTGGTGAACATATTCTTGTAAAATTAGGCCCTCCTGTTTGCTGTTGTCCTTTCTACACTATTTCATCATGGGTACTTTAAGGCCCATAAAAGGTCCTTGCCCAACAATTATACATGTTCTATAATGCATATAATGTGAGTTGCAATGGAACAGACTCTAACTTCTTGGTAGAAAACAGAGACAGCCATTTGCAATTGTTTTTATTTTTGTGGTTCTTCTGCTCAGCTATGCTCAGTTAGGAAGGGATCTCATCTGAGCTCTCAGGAATTTGCTGGGATAGTGCACCTGACACTGCCATAATTCCTCCCAACTCAGGTACCAGTTTTCTTGGTTGTAAAGACTCAAGCAGTTGGGGTCAGGAACAACTGTCTAGTCTGCCTCTATCTTGTTCTTTATGTGGTCTCTTCAGTACGATGAATCCAAAGTAGCAGAACTTCTCAGCTGACTGTTCAGTGTTCCAATGATTGATATTCTAAAAGGCAGAAGGTGACAACAGGGATGTTTCCCTGTATGGCCAGAACTTTATAAGTCAGGTGCAAGTCACAAAATGTGTCCATATGTAAAGTCCTTGTTTTGAAACACGGCATTTATTAGTAATTCTTTTTTATTATCTCAGAGTCTTACTAGTGTTTATAAACCCAACTATACATAGCATACTAAATACCATTTTTGGCCATTACTGAAAAAATGGCTAATCTTATGTATCAAAGATTATAATATAATACTTTCTCTAATTTTGATGTCCTAGCCAACTATTCATTAAAATATGTATTTATGTGGAGTAAGACTGAAATAAGCAAACTAGAGACTGAGAAGCAAGATGTTAATTTCAGAATAAAATTTGCATCATTTTTTCCTTGAATTTACCTGTTACTTACAAACTGACTTTCCTAAGCATAACAGTGTTCTGTGCTACTGTGATGGATACAGGTAAGTGCTAGAAGAATTAAAATTAAGGTTAGAACTCAGTTCTGTGTCAGTCTCTATAGAAACGGTCTCCCCCCCCCTCTCTCTCTCTGTGTGTGTGTGTGTGTTTGTGTGTAATTCATTGATAAGGATTACTCACACATACCATCATAAAAGTCACACTAATGAAAATAACAGCAGTTCACTTGTGATACTCTGCAGAATGCCTAGCTTCAAGGAAAACAATTGACAATAGCTTGAATATATCGATGGCCACAGGGGTTTATTGCATTTGAGAAAATTCACATGGATGGTATTTTGTTCTGATGATTTCATGTCCTAATGTCATGAGAATGTTCATTGAATGAAAGGGATATTATGAATGAAAGAGACATTTGAAGTGTCACTGGGGAAATGTGCCATAACCTAGCCTTCTTTGTTGCGGTGCCTACAATAGAAAGAATCAGAGAATGAGAAATTCCTGCATTATTTTTAGCAGAGATGTTAGAGTTGCAGTTGAAAGAGACTAAGAATGGATTTTCATCGAGGTACGCATGCCACTACTACACCCTTGGGGTTATTGTGCCATGCTGGTTGGCACTGGGATTTGTAGGCATCCTGACAGGCATGTCAGTACTGGGATTAACCCCAGTGAGGGCTGGAAGGTGAGACTGATATGCACGGATAGGTCGAAGTCTCTGAAATAAATGACTTCAAAGTTCAGATCAGTTTTGTAAGTTAGATAAGCCAGGGTAAATTCTGAAAAACAGTGTTTGGGGATTCAAGTCCCATGCCTTTAAAGGGGACACTGTCATTCCTCTTAGCATTTTAGAATCTTTAATAAACTTAAAAGGTGATTATCTGGGGTTGCAATCATTCCGGTATGTCATTGGACTTACGTTTTCACTAGAATCTTTTACAAGTAAATAATATTTAAAAATTGAAATTATCTGCATAGAGGACAACATTTTCATCATTAGACCTTTATTTTTCATAGATGATTTTATCAGTAAATTTTGGAGCCAGACACTGACCCTATATTAATGTGATTGCTACTCTGTTCCAGTTACTAGCCTGAAAAATGTTTATGTATTAACTCATGCAATCCTTAGAGCTATCCATTTAATGATCTTGCCAATTTTAGGGATATGACTTGAGAAAGTAAAGTACCATGCCTAAGGCCAGATAGATATGATTTGGAGGACTTTAGACTTAAACAGTTGCTATCGTTAAAGCAGAGGTTCCCAGCCTGCGGGTCACCACCCCTGCGGAAGTTGAAAGGGGTTTTCAAAAGGGTCACCTAAAAACCATCAGAAAACACAGATATTTGCATTATGACTCATAACAGTAGCAAGGTTACAGTTATGAAGTAGTAACAAAAATAATTTTATGACCGTTGGTCACCACAACATGAGGAGCTATATTAAGGGTCACAGCATTAGGAAGGCTGAGTGAGAACCACTGCTTTTGAATCCAGGTAAGACTCCCATCTCCAGCTCTCCTGAAGCAGTTTTTGGTGAAGAAGGCGAAGCAACAATGTAAGTGTTAGGAATTTGGTCGAATGTTCAGGAAGTGCTAGAAAGCTCAAGGGTCGAAAGGTTTCATTTTGCCTGGGGGATTTGGAATTCCCTGGAGAATAGCATTCTTGACCTTACTGGGAAGGGCAGTGCCCATTAACAGATTTGCTTCCAAAGAAGAAACTCTTGAAACACTTTAAACATACAAAGCTACAAGGGCTTTCACCCACTCCCCCAGCCCCTGTAAGAGTCATTAATGTTTATTCTTTCAAAGGAGACTTGCCCTTCATGGTTGTCTAAGTAAATATTTGACTTTCTGGTAAGTGTTTCTCCTTGGAAGAGTAAATATCTGCTCTTAGGTTCTCACGGGTCGCTCTGACTTCAAGAGGATTCCTCTTTCCAAGTCTTCCTATTCAGTTAAATTCTCCGGGAAATTATGTACTATATACCGACTTCCATACAAAAATCAGATAAAGTTACTTCTCTGGTTTTACTTCTGGGGTGTGGCTTCTTCGCCTGGCTCATAGATGCTGACCCCTGTCCTGTTCTCCAGTTTGCATTCCAGCCCTGCGCCTACGGCTCAAGGGAGTGACACTGGAGGCCAATGGGTCCGCGTCTCCAATTGTTCTTATGCTGTCTAGGAACAAAACACAGCATTTTCCTTTACCCTTAGTCAACACAGTCTTTAAAATCATTATTTTTTTTCCTTATGACTTAAACGTTCTTGATGTAAGTTATCTGCTTCTTCAGAAAGTTTTGCAGGTGACTTCCCCTAATTATTAACGTATGAAATATGAAGCAACAAAACCCTTACCTGACCATGCCTTCTCACTGGGTCATCTATAATGCTTTTCCTCTTATTTTTTTAAAGGGAAAAGCTATAGAAACCCTTTCTTTTCAAGTAAGCCCAGATTACAGCTTCATCTTTATTTCTTTTTGCAAGTTTCCGAAAGGTTTTCAGACACGCACTTGCAATCCTGAGACAGAGAGCGGCACAAATCTGAGTGTTTGCCGAGTAAGACATACTTTTCCACTCCACTCAGACTGAAGCAGCCTAAACAATGTGGGAGGATTCTTTCTTTCACATGGTCTGAACCAGTGGGCAATTTCAAGAGACCCTGTTCCATACAATTGTCTGGGGATCCAGGGTTTTTTTCTTAGTGTTGTTCAACCAGTTCCCGGATTATTAATGTGGCTGAGTATGGATCACATTCCCCAATATGCTCAATCCCCATTGCAAAAATGTAGAGACGGAGGGCACTAATTTCTTATTAAGAATGTGACACAGAATTTTATACATCGAGAGGGCTTATGGTCTATTGGCTAGAATTAAGTTAAATGCCTGCACTTGTCTGCAAGGGAAGATGGGAAATGTGATTTAATAGTCCACCGTTCCGTTCCACCATCTCAAAGGGGCTGTTACTAAAAGGATAAAAGGAATTTGGCTGCTGGGGAACAATGGCTGTTGCTTGGAAGGGTGCCTGTCACAGTTCAGTGCAGAAGATACCAGGATCCTTCCAGTTTCAGTGCATGGCAATCTTATATGCCACATTTTTAATTAACTCGTGCTTCATTTCTGGCCCCAGGTATTTCTGCTGCTTTTCTCGCCAGGCATTCCTTTCACACACTGTTGAATAATGGTATTGTCTTGTGCTTGTGACAATGAGCACCTGATTGTCTTAGTTTATTTCGTGAACTCAGGTGCATGCACCCAGCTCTATATGTACAAATATATGGTATTTTGTCTTTGTACATATCTGTGATGTATGATTACATATGTCTTTATAGAAGAGCATACAAAAATATAAAAATTTGACTGAATATTTTTGACTCTCATTAGATGTCATTTTTTTTCCTTCTCATCCTGCTGCTCCCTAATCATAGCTTAAATTTGAATTCTGCTGTTTCTATAGGGTACTTATAATGTAAATAGGGGCAGATGTGGGTGATGTTAGTGTCTGTTGTTAGCTTTTCCTGTCACTCTGTTGGACTGTTTTAATTTTCTAGCATATGACTTTTGTGTGTGCATGTTGAACTTAATCATTACATGTTAATTATATGCATCACGCATCAATTCTACTCATATGTTTTAATTGTTATTTATTCCTGGATGAGTAATAATTAGGCATTATATGTATTATGTATGTCACATCAGCTTTGTGAATTATTTTAGGGTATGTGCATATAGAACCATAACTTAAAGTTGCCATAACATTTTACATATCATCCTTTGTCATGTTTAAAATTTTCACATACTCGGAGGACAATGCCTTAGAATAAAATATTGAGTCATTATTGGTCTGGGGTTTCTAAAATTTTTAATGGGGTAGAAGATGGCTCAGACAGGAAAATGAGCGAAGGGCTGAATATGTTATAGATAACTAATGTCGGAAATTGAGATTAGGGGCCAGTTGTGTAGGACACCGAATGGGATGCAGGATCATGAAAATGTATCACTCTCAAGCAGTCCAGATACAAACACCAGCTCGTGTCGGTCTCCTCCAGGCTCCAGAGAGAATGCAGAGTTCAAGCGAGGAGCCCATTCATCACTCAGGTGGTTAGTGTCGAGTGTCACAAGTCATGAAACGCTAAATCTGTACTTCTCTGTGTTTATCCATAGTCCAGGAAGGAGGCAGTTTAGTAAAATAAATTAATAAGAAGCAAACTCCAGGCTCTTTTACTTATGCCTTTCAGATCTTCCATCTGATCTCCACCAGTTATACCTGGAAGTTGGAGGTAGCCTCTCGCCAGATGTTCAGTCTGCAAGTGGACAGTACTTGTCCTTCTAGCAAACCTGACGATTGTATCCATCACCTTTTCCACACTTGCTTCCAGCTCACCTGCATCTAGAACTGAAGGAGCTCTGTATTTCAGCTGCCTAGAGCCTCCCAGCATCGTTCTGTCTTGAAAGCCATCATTTGATTGTGGCTGCAGGTTGCTTTTAGGGTTTTTTGTTTGTTTTGTTTTTGTTTCTATTTTCGTTTTTGTTTTTTCAGAGTCCCCTATGCAGTATTTAGAGCTGTGCCGCTGCACACCCTGGATTGAAGCTGGGTCTCTCTTTCCATCATCTAGTAACTTCAAGAAAATCTTGAGATGTGTATTAATTAAGCATTACTTAGTATTTGTAAAGAAGCTGTATAGCTGACAAATCTTGTAAATTCTGCCTTGTTTTGCCACCTAAAATGAGAAAATAGATATATAGCTAGCAGTTCTCATGATGTAAGTGTAATTATTTCCTGGAGCAAAACGCAAAAGTAAAGGTATCATTCCACATCTTCCATTGGAGTCAAGGAAGACAAAAACCATGTAGTCTTTAGAGGAAGGTAAGCAGTGACTTTGGATGTACTGATAATATCTCTTTCATTAATTTCTTCTCATGCCTACAGCCTTATTCTCAGTGCATCCTAATATAGTAATTCAATTATTGTTATAGTAAACATAAGGAGAAGGCTTTTTTTTTTTAAAGTGGAAGGATGAAACACACAGAAGTTAATAAGGTGAATCAAGACTCACAGCTTTTACTGGTAGAGCTGACACCGAACCCGGATGGTCTGGTTACAGAGCCTCTATTCTTAGCAAGCTTCAAAAAGACGTGATTTTGCCAGCTGTTGGCAATAGTCCTCAGAAAGCAGCATCCTAGAGCCACGGAAGACACATGCTGTGTTGATATGGATGTTCAGTGGGTCCTTACAAGCTGCCATCCCTCATTGATGGGCTTCCTGCCCATTTTCCATTGCTTGGGTTGCATAGCAGCAACAGCATTCCCTGCTCACATGCAGATTTAGCTTTTGGTTCTGAAGCCCTGCTGGATGGGCAGCACTCTGTGGAGCTTCCCTTTCCTGTATAAGAGGTTGTTTAGAACTCCAATTTTCTTGATTTCATTCACTGGGCCCTGCAGAGTCAGGGGAATGTTTGACAGATCGACTTTGAGGACTGACACACTCACGTGCACCAGACCTGAAGGAGGGTTTCTTAACATTTTGGTAGTGTTTGCTACTAGTCGTCTTGAAGAACTATTACTGATACCTATGCAAACAGCATCTTGGTTTTGCTGTGCTCAAAGTTGGCATGAAAAATACAATGAAATGTAAAGGAGAGACGCAAAGAGCATGATATCATTTTGCTCAGTAGCCTTTCAGTGAATATTAAGTCCTTAATATAGATTGGCGCTTCTGATACCTTGAAGGATAAACTGTGAAGTACCATTTTTGGTAAGTCAGAAAAACATGGACTACAAAGAAGCCCATGTGCACACATGCCTACATTTCTGTAGATTTGTGTATGCGTTCATGTATGAAGATATTTATGCTGCTGTCTCAGTCAAAGCAGGTAATGCTAAGTGGAACTGTACTTGATTTTCAGAGCGTAGTGAAAGGGAATCAAAATTATGAGGCAATTATGAGGACCTATCTTTAGGATTATCTCGGAGAATAATGTTCTGCAGGAAGGTACGTGATTTAAAATATTATGCCTCCTACCATGATGCTGGAGGCTGCTTGTTCTTTCCGGCTGCCCAGACCATGAAATAATCACTCAGAAACTATATTATTTAAATCACTGCTTGGCCAATCACTTAGGCGTATTGCTGGCTAGCTCTTATATCTTTGGTTAACCCATTTCTATTAATCTGTGTATTGCCACATGGCTGTGATCTGTGACTTACCGGCAAAGTTCTGGCTCGTTTGTCCCTGGCGGTGGCTACACAGCTTCTCCTTGACTCCACCTACTCTCTCTCTCTCTAAAATATAACATATATATGTATATACATATACATATACATATATATGTATATATGTTAAGCCATTGGCCAAAAGCAGCTTCTTTATTAACCAATAAAACCAACACATATACAGAAGAACTTCCCACACCACTACCATAATCTCAAATTTTATCGTGAAAGAATGAGCCTCAACGTGTGAATTTTTGTCTATGTTAAAACCGAGAGAAAAATGTTATTCAAAGTTAACATTGAGATATGGATTTTTTTATGCTGCCCAACTGGGGCAGAACCCTTTCACCTGGCAGGATGAAACCTTTTACAAGGTTTTGTTCTGGTTTTGCTGATGTCACAGTGATGTGGACAGTCTCCATACACTCCTCTTTTACAGAAGCAGCCGAAGTACAAGGTCAGGGCCCGGGGCCCTGTTACTTCTTAGTTATCAGGCAGCTCATCTGAAGAGTGGCTTTGGGATCTTTTGCTCCTAAACCAAAGCTGGAGTTGGAGTCAGGTCCCATCATCTTATTCTGTTTTATTATAGAAAAGCTGTTGGATATTCTTAGACAGTAGGAACTCATCATCCATTTGGGGAAATGACTGTGATGTTTAAAAATGTGTTAGCACAAGAAAAAGCCTGGCATCATACTAAAAGACATCCTTTGGGGATTTTGTTGGTCTCATGTACCTTAGATTTCACTTTCTCTGTGGAATTAGGAAACATACAGCAGCACACACGGACTAGCACCCATGAGACAGTTGGTGCCAGCATCAATAAATCTTCCCGAATCTTCATCTTGTTATTTGTGAAGAGAGGCGATCTAGGACAGTGACTGGGGAGAGAGGCTGGGCCCTTGGTTTCTGGTCTCGGTTAAAGTCTCTGGCTGCTGACCTGGCATGAGAGCAAGCAAAGCATTTGACCTTGCTCCCATCTTCTATCATGCTCTGTGCTGCCGCCCTTGATATTTAAGTGAACTTGATGCCACTGGCTCAGTCTCAATGGGGCTTGCGCTCCAGGCTGCTTTCCAGCCAAAGGGATGGATTTATGCTGATTCATCGACACTCACTTTCCCAGATGCTGTCTTTTCCGGTTTCTGCTGTAGAACTAACTGAACGAGTCAGTCAACGTTTAAGACAGAGTTTATTTGATCTCCATAAACCAGCTAAAGTGGGAAAACCTAGAGGGACCTGCTAACGAGTCACACCTATGCCAGGAAAGTCTGGCTGTTTGGAGGGCTTATGGTGGATGTCTGTTATGGTATAGTGCCAATAACCAAAATTTACTACAGGTGCTTATTTGAAGTGCTGCTCATGTATCATTTAACCCTTGTCAGCCCTACAGGGTTGTAGATATCATCATCTGCAGGTGTCTTAGTTACTTTTTGTTGCTGCGATCAAACACCATGACCAAGGCAATTTAAAGAAAACAGAGTGTATTTGCATTTCCAGTCCCAGAGAGTTGGAGTGGAAGGAAGGCATGGATCAGGAAGCCCAGAGCTCACATCCTGAACCACAAGCATGAAACAGAAAGCAAGTTGGCCCTAGTGACAAACTTTCTCCATAAGGCCCAATCTCCTAAAGTGTACCGTCAGTTGAGGACCAAGTGTTCAAATGTCCAAGAATGTAGGAAACATTTCTGATTTGAATCATCACACTAGTTGAGCGTGTAAAAGGACTGACAGACTGAATCGCTTGCCTAAGGTCACACGCAACAGCCTGGTGGCAGAGCCAAGGTGGAAAATGCTCAGTCTTTGGCTGATGACTTTCCATTCCTCATTTGAATATACTTTATCTGTCTTCTGTGGTGGGTGCCTTCAATTCTTAGTCAAAACAAGAGGCTATAGACATCAATACTAACTTTAAATCACAGAAGCAACTTGCATGCAAACTCTATATCATGTGTAGAATTGGGAAAAATCACATGTATGATTGGGATTGCATTTACTGAGTTTATAGAATTAGTCATCTGAAATGCTGCTTTGAAAAATACCATTTTGAGGCAGAGGTGGGTATAAAGTTACTAAAATACACATGCCTCCCAATTGGGTTAGAGTTCGCCAGCAGATGTCTTCTTGGTAAAGGATTATAGGAGCACCTCACTTCAAAGAAATATAAGTAAAGCCTGTCCCCTGTAATTTCATCCAGTTCCAGAAAGGACATGCCTTACTCTTTTAGCTCCTTTCATATTGGCATAACAAAATACAAGAGACTGGGGAGGTTTATAAAGAAACCTATTTCTAGTTGTTCTGGAGTCTGGGATGTACAGGTTGAGGGGCCTGCATCCATTGAGGGCCTTTTTGCTGTGTCCTCCAGCGGCAGATGGTGGGGAGCATCGTGTGAGTAAGTGGGTAGGAGAAGGAGGAGGCACAGATTTGCCTTTATTGAGAAACTGCTGTCCTGATAATGACATCACAATCATTCCATTAATCCTAATCAGCCCTTGATGGGCTCACAAGCTCTCAACCCTCTTCTCTGAGTTCTGAATTTCCAACATAGAGACTTTGGAGAACACGTTTAAACCACAATCAAGAGCAACTACTGTCTGTGTTTTTTTTCCTCCACCTGCCTAAATTGAGGAAACTTTATATATGTGTTGACGATGACGGAGCCTAAACCATGGAATCTCAGTTCTAGAGGGATCACTTTAAGCGCAGCTATGCAACCAGAATTGGACACGGGTGGGTATAATCTTGTAGTAACTAAGTTTGAGGCTTATCTGGTATAGAGCAGCTAACATTACTTGGTCTAAAAATGGCTAAAAGCACTGTGCAAAGCTGTTGTTGCTTTAATCTTGGTTCAAAGCAAAGAAACGGGGGTTCTCTTACTGCCGGGCCTTGGATTACTGAGTAGTAATTAAACTTAGCAATGCCTTGTTACTTTTCAATAAAGAATGTTATCATATAGCCTCGGAGCGATGATTCCCAACAGAGGGCAGTTCTGCCTTTCATCTCCAGAGAACACCTGACAATATCTGAAGATGTGTGATGGCCATACATGAAGGACGGTATTACATCGCGTGGGCAGAACCCAGGGTAATATCAGCATCCTGTGGTGACTATGCCACCCCCTTAAAGAAAAACATCCGACCTACAATGCTGACAGTTATGAGGCTGAGAGGCCCTATCATAGGAACAGGCTTGGAGTTACAATTAGGTCCACATGACAAGTGGCTTACTTGAACTCAGAGAGACTCTGTCTGGGCCCTGCTCTGTTTTCGATCTGGTTTATTAGATGGGGTATTCTGGCCACAGGCTCTCGAAAGTCAGGATCCCTTTGGCTCACAGGTAGCATGTTGCAATGGAATGAGCATTACATAGAATATAAAATGTTGGTTTTAGGAGCTGGAGAGAGTGCTTAGTGGCTGAAGTGTGCTTGAGTTCAGATCTCCGACAAGTACATAAAAAGTCAGGGGTGGTGCTGCCCTTCTCTACCCTGGTGCTAGGAGGTGGAAACAGGAGCATCCCAGGGGCTTGCTGAATAACCTGCCTAGTCTATCAGTGAACCACAGGTTCAGGGAGAGACCCTGTCTCCACTGTACATGTTTGATAGTGATACAGGAAGGAGCCTAACATTGACCTTTGGTCTCCACACATGTATCTAGAGCACACCACACACACACACACACACACACACACATATGCACAAACACACATGAACACACACACACGCACACACATGCATATGCACACGCACAATGCACAAACACATACACATGCATACACGTGAGCATACACACACGGTGGTGGAAAGAAATAACATGGTTTTTTACGCTATATGTTTATGTTAATAGCTGTATAATTTGTGACCAGTTAATTAATGTATAAGCGTCACTATCTTAATACATAGATTGGAATATTACCATTACTTCCTTGGTTTATGGACCTTAAATAGAATGATATACATAAAACATTATGATAACCATGGCATATAAAAAGGTACTCCCTGTAAATATTCTCTTTCCCAGAATTGTCATAAATGTGACAAAATCACTTGCTAATAAGTTCTGAAGCTGTGCAGTTGAATAAATAGGAAGTAATTTATGGAGTGGCATTATGTGCTGGCCCACATATACTTGTATGTTTTTCACATACTGTTTGAAGAAACAACTAGTTTCCCTGAAGAAAAAGGGACCACAATGCAAAAACTAAAATACTATTCAGCTCTCACTTAATATAGTTCAGTATTTCTATTCTCTCCTTTTTATGAAATGTATTGTTTGAGAAATTCATGCATGTTTATAATGCATTATGCCCACGCTTGCTACCATTCCCTCTCGTATTCTTCTCCCATCCTTGGTGACCGCTTCTCATTTCTCAAGTCCCCTTCCCATTTCCCTATCTTTAAGTTTTGTGACTCACTGAGTTTAACAAGGACTATGGTGAGAGCCATCATACAGCGCTGTCAACTCTCGTATGGGACTCTGTGTTGGCTATACCAATGAACTTCCTCTCTCCTACCGTCTGTCAATAGGTACTGATTCCTCAGGGATTTGTAGGACCCCATGAGCTCCTTAATTCATGACTTACTGTTTATAAACCTAGTCTTGTATAGGCCCAAAGCAGATGAACTTAGCTTATGTTCGAGACTACAACAGTCATGTTACGTTCAGAGGAAAACACTTCATGGCCTTCCTCTTCTTTATCCCCTCTCTATTTTTTTTTGCCTCCTCGTTTCCCATGCTCCCCGAGATATTGATGGGGTGATACTGATGCCATGGTTAGGGGTGAGCATTCACCAGTCATTGCATAAAGAAGCTTTTCTGATCAAAGCTTGAGAACAACACTTGCTTGTGGTTATAAATTCAAATATTTAGAAGGCAGTTTGCCACCATGTCCATTTTTTAAATGAAAATGACAGTAATAAGCTGCCCTCTGGGCCCTATGATGTCCCTAGCCATGGCTTTTGACCAAGTTTCTGGTTTCTGGTGTGAATTTCTTCCTCTGGAGAAAGAGTTAAATCTCCCAAAACAACCATGCCACTGTTGAGCCTGTGAGTACCTTTAGTATGACCAGTTGATATTGTGACATACATGTCCATGACTAGGTAAGACCACTGGTAACTTGAATATCTTAGCACCTACGTATTACCTCAGCATGGTGGAAACTGTTTAATCTAATATAGCTTGTTTCTCTATGTCATATCGACATCCCTTTCTTGACAAAAAATTGGTAAGACACCTTTCTATAACTTGGTTTAGACAACTATTACTTTCTTGATGTAGACCTATGGTTTTTATTCTGTGGCCATTCTGGCTTTCTATATAGACTTGTATTGTTTTGTTTGCATGCCATTTTCATGACCATGGTGTGTCAATATCCTGCATATATTTTCACTCGCTGTTTTCCCAGGTTTGGCTTCTTAGTTCCTGTACAAGCCTGATGCCTGATGTGCTATTTTCTTGAGTGCTCTTTACAATGGCACCAAGTTGAGACACTGAGTTTAGTGTCTTTGTAAGCTTTCTCATAACTGTAGCTTTTTATATACCGAATGGGGTCTCCAGAGTCACGAAGGAACAGTGATCAGGATCTTCCCATTGATACTTAAATTGCAAATGTCTTATCCTGTTCTACAGGTAGTATTGTCTATCTAAACAGAGTTCTGTGTGTCTGCTGTAGAAACTGACAGAAGACACACTTTCATACAAAACCTTATCAGCATATCACATGTAAGAAAAAGTTAAAAGTTAATGCTCTCCTGGTGCTGAATGACCACTCTGGATCTTGGAAATGACCAGGCCTCTCAATCACACCAAAGGGTCAGGGTCTCAGCCAAATTGTCCCAACTAATTCACGACATACCGACTTGTTGGGAAGTTTTGTTCTAAACTGTCTTGGCACTAAATAAGATCAAAGAATTACATATCCATTTCTTATAACCCTTGACCCCTAAACCTTGTCCTTTGTCCTTATTTTCTGGTTTGTCATAACAGTTTTACCATGTATTCTAGAGCTCGATCTGTATTGCATTAAGCAAACACTCTCTTTGGCTGCACTTGAGAGTGGATGCGCGTGCAAGAGCAAATCTGTGCCCTTCTTGATTCTCTCAGAAAACACTCGGTGCCTCTGCCTTGTCTTCCTTCAAGCACATGTTATAACTATTCTCTTCTGCAGTAGGAATGAGTATCGACTTCTGTGCAATTCATGCTATTACAGGGCAGACATGGGCCTCTTCCTGGCACCACCAGTATGTTTGGGAAATTTGCAGTAATTCGTGTGACTTGGGAACCAATTCCTCTTATGACTTTTAAAATGGCATTTTCAAGGGAAGAAGTTATTAACCAAGAAGCAAAAACTCCTGGCGAACAGTTGATTACTCTTAATAATGCTGGTCAGGGAGAGCTGGGATCTGGCACTCTGTCTCAGTGGTCTGTTGATAAGGTGGGGAGGGGGTGCCCTGAGGGACAAGGGAAAGGTGGCAAAACAGCATGATCCAGGGAGAACAGTTGGGTTCTTTGGCCTAGAGAAAAGAAGTCCAGGGGAGACAGGAAGCTATTTTCAGCTCTCTAAGAAGAATTAATAAAACTGATCTTGAGTTCTTCTGTGCACAGGACTGAGACTAAAGGGTAGAAAAACTAAAGAAAGTCCACTCAACCCAATTGGAACTTGACTTCTCGTGTAAACAGTTGTGTGTCATTTGCCAAACTGTTTTCTTTGTAAACCTAAACCTGCATGCTCATTTATACATGAATATTTTGTATCATGCATGCATTTTTGCACGTTTCCAAAAATAAAATCATGGCTTATGATTTCCTTAAAGTGGTAGGAATGTTGATATTCCATATGATGAAAATAAGGAATTAATAACATTTTGTGATAGGGTAGACTACGGTGTCCAAGAGCTTTCCTCGAGTTCACATAACTAGAATAATGTAGACTGGATGTTCATGCATGTCCACTGTAGATCTTGTTAAAAGTGCGTTCTCAGTCTGTGTGTGGTATCTAGGGCAGGGAACTCTCAGAAGGACAGAACTCACAGAACTCCCGTGGGGCTGGAATGAAATTCCTTTAAGTTTCCTTATAAGACGCAGGCTTTGTTATCTTGATTGCACAATCACCTGTGGGAAAGAATGTTGGTTATACTTAACTTTTTTCTCTGTTGTTTTGTTTTTGCTTTCGAATCAGGGTTTCTCTGTGTAGTTTTGGTGCCTACCCTGGAACTCGCTCTTGTAGGCCAGGCTGGCCTTGAACTCACAGAGATCTGCGTGCATCTGCCTCCCGAGTGCTAGAATTAGAGGTGTGCGCCACCACCGGCCTTACTGGTTTTCATTTTTGTCTCACTATTGTTTGTTTTTTTCCGTACTCTAATGTTCCAAGTACAGCTTACAACATTATGATGCCAATGTTTTATATTTTAACTTCCAGAGAAAATACTGTAATCATTTATGCCATTTGCATATATCTTTGTTTGGAAAAAAATTATATGTATTTTAGCATGACATCTGTGGGTCTGTGAGTTTCCATAGTAACATAAGGACTATATGTAGGTGATGTCTCTAATGATTCTAACAGGAGTAACTAGAATAAAAAATATTGCTCAAAAATAATAGCTAAAAATAACTAAGCCCAACTTGCATGCTAGGCACTGCTCTAAGGACTTGTTATTTATGGTAAATGCAGACTTATGATGTAATAGGCACCACTGATATTAAGTAACTCACCCAAAGTAACTCAGCTACTATGTGTTACAATTAGGATTTGAACCCAACTTCATTTGTGTGTGTTTGTGCGTGTGTGTGCACATGGAAGCAAGATTACAACCACTGATGCTGTTCCTCGGATGCTCTGTATCATACTTTTAAGACAGGTCTCTCACTTGCTCACTGAAGTAGGCTAGGCTGGCTGGCTAATGAATCTCAGGTCTGCCTGGCTCCTCTCCCAGCAGTGGGGTTACAAGAGCATGCCACTATGCCTAGAAGTTATAGAAAGAAGTTTTCATTGTTGTTTTTGTGTCTAGAGGCGTTTTGCCTACATGTATGTCTGTGTACCATGTGCATGCATGTTGTGGAGGCCAGAAGAGGGTGCTGGATCACCTGGGTTATGAGTGCTCCTGTTGGTGCTCAGCCTTCTGAGCCCTCATCTTTCTGCTCAAACCCTGCTTTTGTTTTTGTTTTTGTTTTTGTTTTTTTTTTTGTGTTTTTTTTTTTCTTGAGACAGGCTTTCTCTGTAGCTTTGGAGCCTGTCCTGGAACTAGGTCTTGTAGACCAGGCTGGCCTCGAACTCTCAGAGATCTCCCTGCCTCTGCCTCCCAAGTGCTGGGATTAAAGGTGTGCACCACCACTTCCCGGCTTTGTTTTGTTTTTTAAAGGATAGCTCTGAGAGTCAAACTCAGGCCCTTAGCTTTGCAAGGCAAGCACTCACTGACTGATCTATCTCCCAAACCTGAACCCACTTTAGAGTGGGCCCAACTATTTTAACTGCTTTGGAACTATTTGTTGGAACTCATAGATGTAAAGTCAGATTTTTTTTTAAATTGATATAAAATGGGTTTTCATTGTATTGTTGTGAACAGTGAATTGTAACAACATTAAAAAAATACAAACTTCTCAACCTTTGAAAACATCTATGTTAAATCCAGGCTATATTTTGTGGTCTTTAACTTATTTACAAAATCACCTTTGACAAATAGGATCTGTTGAAACAACCGATTTGGATTTACTGGTATGACACTTAGGGAATGGTTTCTGTAAGATGCACAGGGCACATATATAAATTAAGATGTTTCACACGCTCCCAATTGCTGAGTTTCAATACTGACTCCAGTGAAGTTCACTTGTCAGGTCCACCTGATGCTCAGGGTCTTTTATACCAGGATTGGAATGGGGAGTTATTGAGATACGTAATTTCCTTTACAAGAATGATCGGAAGTAAGTAAAACGAAAAGGGGCAAATTCAGTGAGTAAAATTGAGTCCATTGTATTTTCTCACAGCAAGATCTGTCCTTTCCCATAGACTGTATCTCTTGCTGGAAATTGGAAAGGGGCAGTGAGCAATGAAGGGTGGCTGGTGACAAGAAGGTACCTGCCATCAATTACGTTTTCTGAGGAGACCACTATAGACACTCGAGAGTCAAGGATATGGAGACCATGGCCAACCTTCCCAGGGGCTCACAGCTTTAACAATTATGAGGAATTATTTCACTTTTCCAAATGCTTAAATCTGTCACATCCTAAAACTAGATGATATATTCTTGTGATTCTAAAATAGTAGGAATACATTTTTAAACATAAAAGGTATGTTAAATTTTCATATGTTCAGTCAGAGAAATTTCAAATATTGTTCCTTTTCTCTCTGGGACTATACTCAGCCAGCGGTACTACATCATTCTAATTATTTTGCAAAGTTAGTGGAGTATGGGTCTTTTATTTACTAACACAGTTTTACAGGAAGAAAGCATTACAGAGGTCTGATCCTGGGCTTAGTCTAAAGCAGAGAATGCAGCACTTGTGTGGGTCATGTTTCCTTGAATAATTTTACATGTCGCGAGTGCATGTACAAGAGGATGTCATTGGCTGGGACAGGGGTAACAAACTTAGAGGTCGTTTGTGAGGAGAGCTGGCATTTTGATGGTTGCATCCAGCTGTCAGCAAAGAGCTGACAAAGAGAGTCTCTTCCTGTATGCTAATGGTTGTCTTGTGTGATATAATTTATATAAATTAAAATGTGTGACTTTCAAATGTATCAGTCAGAGAATGTGGACAGTGGCATACAGCCATGCAGCCATAATGTAGTTCAACATAGAACATTTTCAGTGTTCCAGAACATTCTTGTCTTCCATTCAGTACCTATCACCTGGAACACACAGAAGATAATGTAGACAGAGTAAGGACAGCATGACCCAGCTTCCTTTGGGGTGCTCTTGTTCACCAAGGGAGCTGAATCATCTGGTGTGCTGCTGTGTGTCTGACTCAGCATACTTGTCTGTCACTCAACATAAAGGCCCTGAATGTCATCCTGGTTATTGGAGTTTGTGTTGCTGTTTTTTATTGCCATATAGCATTCCTTGTATGATTTTATCAGGTTGCTTATCTCTTTTTCTCGGTGACGTACGCCTGAGTTGTTCCCAGTTTTGAGCTAGTATGACTAAAGCGGCCGTCACCCGTCTTTCACTGGTCCAATGTGGATATGTTTTCTTCTTCCTCAGGCAATTCCATAGGCACGGGGTTGTTGAATCAGAGGGTAGGTGCCTGTTTAACTTTACCAGAATCTCTCAGTCTTCTGGAGGGTTTGTGTCACAAGGTATTCGTGAGAGAACAAGGATGGTTGTGCTGACTGCTTCTACCGTCTTGTATCAAGATGCTGGCAGTGATGGGAGAGGGCACCAGGGTGGGACTGGTGGTGATGGGGCTTTGCAGTCAGCGTCCTAGAAAGGTAAAAGAACCTTCCGCTGACAGTAGGCTAGGCATATTTACTCCCTGAACTCCTCCGCCAGCAACGTCTGCCAGCCTTCCATTAAGAGTTACACCATCCCCACTGGCCGTGTTACAAAATGAATTCCGGAACTGGCTTTCAGCCCTCTTGCACCTTGACCTCTTATTTGCTTTTCTCTGCATGCCCACACTGTAGACTTTTGCTGCCACACAAACTGTCTTCTGCATTTGGAATTTTTTATTTTTAGTTTTTCGAGACAGGGTTTCTCTGTAGCTTTGGAGCCTGTCCTGGCACTAGCTCTTGTAGACCAGGCTGGCCTGAAACTCACAGAGATCCGCCTGCCTCTGCCTCCTGAGTGCTGGGATTAAAGGCATGCAGGACCACTGTCTGGCTTGATAATTTTCTTGGATGACCTGTACATCACTGAAATTTTGTAGCCCCAACTTCTCTCTTTTAATAGGTGTGTATTGGCATCTCTAGATTTCTGTTTCTTTGTCTGTAGCAATGCCATGAGTGATTTAATGTCTACACAGGGCTCTGCTCAGATCTGACACATAACAAGAACTGAGCAAAAACTGAGAATTCTTCTTCCCAGCATGGCCTACTTTGCCTTTCTTCCTATACATGAGTGGACCTCTGTCCTGACCCTGAGCCTCTTAGTGCATAATCCTAGTAAAATGAATCTCTTGGAATTAGTGATTTTGGAAGTGCCTGGGGAGAACTAACTAGGCCGCTTCTACTCTATTCCCATGTCAGGGTACAGTATGTATTCCTCTGGAGAGTGTAGCATGAAAAGCTGCATATTGGAAGCAGGGACAAAACCTTCACCCATCAATGACTGTGCTGGCAGCATGCTCTCGACCTCTCTAGCCTCCATGTCTGTGAGCAATGCACTTATGCTATTTTCAGATTTCTGCAAAGGCTTCCTCGGTAACAGACTAAGGAGTTCCTGTGGGCATCTTCTGCAAGACACAGGGTGAACCATGACGAACCTTAACATTCCTATAAGCTTAACCTGGGACTCTCTGGACTTCCTCCTCCATTCTTCATGAGATGAAATATTGAAGATAATATCCTTAAAATAGATTTCCAGTGTACATTTTCTAAAACTTGAATATGTTGGTAGACTATATTTTTAGTGCTTAGACTCAACTTTCAAAAAGTATTGTTACCGCACACCGAGGGGCTGGACATCCTGCTTTCTGTTTCTGATGTTTCTGTGACTTCACAGATGTCCACAGTGTTTATCTTACTTAGAACACCAAGGACTTTTTTGCCTGACAGCATAAAGGCATATTTTGGTCTTAAACTGTTCTCTTTCTTCCTTGTCCTTTTGTCTTGTCGTTTTCTCACAGATGCCCATGAGCTGTGAGCTGCTGGCACCCTCCCCTGCTGCCTCTTGCAGTGGTGTGTACTTGAGTATACTATGGCTGTAGGTGGGTTCCTCTGTTTGCATCTGGCTGGCAGGCATGCGTATTTTGCAGCTTCTATTCTTTATGCCTTGAGTCATGATGTCCTCCTCTCTGGGAAGTACTAGCTCTTCTCCTGCTTGAAAACCATGTTCTACTACGCAAACTCTTACACTGCTGTTTCTCATCAGCGCAAACTTCTTTAGAGCAGGGTCTTCATTCACACCCTCTAGCCACTCTCCACCCCTTTCTCACCCCGAGATTGTGATGAGTGTCAGCTGCACCGCTCTGCTGGAAGGGTTGGTCAGTGTCCAAAGTCTGGTCACGCTTTTCCATGCCGCTGGAGCCTTTACCTTCCTTGCCGAAGCTGACAGCTGATCTCTTCACTGAAACAAGCTCTGCTCCTTGACCTGAAGTATTAAACTTGCTGCTGTTTTGATGAAACTCTTTTCTGACAGTCATTCCTGAAGATCATGGAACGGGCTTCACTACAGAGGTTTCCCAATTTCTGGACCATCCTGACCGAAACAGTTCCTTTAGGTCCCTGGCCTTATTTCCTCCTTGCTTTTCATTGTATTGTGTTTACACCATCTGGATTTTAGATTTTTATTTGTTTAATGTATGTTAAACATATGTGAAATAATAGTTTATAACAGTCAAATTGTACATGTGACAGTAATGGTAGCTGGCGTTTATTGAACACCTGTAGATTACCAGTTTCTTTCTTTTTTTTTTTCGAGACAGGGTTTCTCTGTGGCTTTGGAGCCTGTCCTGGAACTAGCTCTGTAGACCAGGCTGGTCTCAAACTCACAGAGATCCGCCTGCCTCTGCCTAACAAGTGCTGGGATTAAAGGAGTGTGCCACCATCGCCCAGTTTACCAGTTTCTTTTTAAGTCCTGTCCTTAACCCACTCTATATTCATGAGCAATCAGATCTAGAAGGGCTTGTGGTCTTCCTCTATATGTGTGGAAACTGAGGTACAGAAAGGCAAGATTAATTGCCTCTGGATCCAGAACCGTACATAGCACAGTGACGATTCAGATCATCCCGATCTTATGCCGAGATAACAAATGACTGCGGTGAAAGCTGCCGAGTAAAGCTGCTTCTCCCTGTGTCCTACGAACACAGGGAGATGTGGGGAGACAGAGGAACTTGAGTGAAACTGGCCTGAACAGGGCAGCTGAGGCTGTGTGTCCCCCAAAGCATTACTATAGCTGGTGGATTTTGGCTTAAGCAGGTGCTCAGCTCACTTGTGTTGAGTGTGGAAGGCAGTTTCTGATGAGGGAAGTGCATGGAGGGGCCTCTGCAGGTCTTAGGAGTAGGAAGTATGCATTCCAAAAGCCATAGTTGTTAAGGTAAGCGAGTTCATTCATTAACAAATCAGTAATCTATGCTGAACCTGAACCAGTTTCTAAATAACATCAAATAGGGAAGGTGAACTGGTCTATATTTGCTTCCGTTTGCAATCCACTGCATCATTAAAGCCTCAGCCATCACAGCCATTTATGGCCAAAGGGAACAGATGCTTCCCGCCCTGTATGCTCTGTTTTTCAGTCGACTTTTACCTTCTTTCCCCAAGTTCACAGCTCACTCTCCCATCTCATTAGCGTCCCTACCACCTGCTGACCTGTAGCTGGCAAGGCTTCATAGCCTTGAGGGAAAGCTAAACCCCAGAGACCCTCACCTTGAATCTGACCAGTGCTAAAAATATCCTGTCTCAATCTCTCGGCAAGGGTCACTGCCCCCCCCCCACTTCTTTACAAAAAATACACTTGACTTTGTGTGTAGCCAAGTTCTGAAATATCTGCATCTCTTGAAGCAGGACAATTAGCAAGGCTGATATATAGCCTTAGTGGATGAAAAAAAATCTTTATTATCCAATATATTAGGTCTTGGGGTCCCTCACGTCCCAAGAGAGCATGGCCTTCAGGCCAGGTGAGTATCCAAACTGTGCTTTTATACTACTTGGCTGTAAACCAAGCCATAGAGGGAGGAGTTGTTGGCTAATTGTTTCAAATGCTCCTCTAGTGGGCCTCCCCTCTCCACTCCCATAGCACCTCCCTCTTTCAGGGTTATTCATCTCCTGGTCAGCCTTTTAGACTTAATCTTCCTCCAGCACCAGGGGAGGGACTCTGAAATATATACCACGTCTGACTCTGCAGGAGTGGGAAGAAGCCAGAGATCTTGAATTTCCAAGCGGTTCTTAGAGCATGCCCATGCTGCTCCATCTGATCGCGCATTGCTTAGATGGGGGTGGGCGGGTTTCTGTCCACAGCATGCATCCAAATCTTGTGAAAACATAGATTTCCAGTTTGGAATGTAGCTCAAAAAGGATTTAGAACCTACTAATGCATAAGATCCTGAGTTCAGTCCCAGGTACCAGAAACTGACACCCTTCCTATAGTTGCCAATCCCTGTGGTAAGAAATTTGGTTTCAATAGCTCTTCTCCGTTTCGGCTAACTTCCCTGACACTCGTCTGGGTCCTGTGCTTTGAGAGCCACCCTCCTGTGTGACTGGAGTGAAATCTGCCTCATCTCTTCAGTATATCCACTTACTCTTTGGATATCCCAAGAATTAGCCACTGAAAACTATCTCACACCCTTTTCGTTTGGCTTGTTGATGAGACTACTGATACTTCTCTGTGGAGCAATTCATACCCATCCGTGGTCTTTGGCACAGGTAGGAACAAGTACCCCACAGGCAGAATTTTGCCAGGGCTGACTTTCTAGTTATCTTGCTGCAGCTGGGAGATACAGCTCACCAGTGCCTACATCCAGCTTCTGGGTACCTTAAATAACCTATTTTGGAGACTCCCATAGGCTTCAAGAGCGTTGTGAGTGCGTACACATGCAGTAACGCTTACAATGTTTTAGCGAACTGTAACTAAACGCAATACCAACCCTGGAACCATCATACTACCTGGCAGGACACTGCTGTCGAGCCATAGGCCAGCATCTTGAGACACTGGCCTTGACCACACAGGAGACGCTCCCAACACTGCGCTTCTCTGACATACATATAGGAGGAGCTGCATTGTGCTGCTCTGACCTATGCTTTGCTCTGCCCTAGTTTCCTGGACTTCTCTGAGACCTCGTGCCGTTTCTTTACTAGGCTGCTAGATGCAAGGGATAGTCCTTGCTGATGTGTGTTTTGTTTGGGGCTCTGGATCCCAGTGCTTTTTCATTCAGTCTGGAAATACTGCAGTGCAGCTCATAAAGAGGCTTGACTTGCCTCCAGAACGCACTGCCAGATACTTCTCTCCAGCTTTACTAAGCAACCCAAGAGATGGGTTTTGTGGGCTTGTTTGGCCTCACAGCCTATGACAACTGGGCACTGTGTCCTCAATCCACCTTTTTCTTTGAACACAGTACAAAGGGGGCATTTTATTTTTCTTCTTTAGGTGAGAACAATTACTCTACTTATAGAGCCTTGCTAAAATTGGATTTTTGTGTTTCATGATAGATTGCCTTATCTGTGTGTATCTGCATTCTTTATTATTTTGCTCACCCAAGTTCATTTAGGCTTCTGTGGCACTTGAGTTCTTGCAGCGTTTGCCTTCCTTTCCAATTTCACCCCCTCCCACCCTGGCACATCTTCTTTAGAGCCATGCCCCAGTGAAACCATAAACTTTTATAGCTCCCATCTTTCTTAGTTTCAGGGTCTCCAGAGCAACAGAACCAATAGGATAACTATTAGTGTTTCTCTGGCTGTGAACAGACACCATGATCAAGGGCAACTCTTAGAAAGGAAAACATTTAATTGGGGTTGGTTTATAATTTAGAGATCTAGTCCATTATCATCAAGGCAGGAAGTACCATGGCATCTAGGCAGACGTGGTGCTAGAGAGGAGCTGAGGGTTCCACCTGTGGATCTGCAGGCAGCAGGAAGAAACCGAGACACATTAGGCCTGGCTTGACTTCTGACACCTCAGAGTCTACCCCTCGTCACACACTTTCTCCAACCAAGCCACGCCTACTCTTGCAAGTCCATACCTCCTTACAGTGCCACTTCCTGTGAGCCTAGGTGACCATTTTCTTTCAAACCACCTCACTGTACCTACATAATTACAAGCATGGATTCATTAGATTGGTTCATCTAATCAGAGGTCAAATAGCCCTTCAGTGACCATCTGTAGCTTGGGGAGCCAGGGTGCCCAGTAGCTGCTTAGTTCATGAGATGGAAAACTCCCGAATGAGGCCAATCAATTGTGTGGTCCTAATCTGAGCCTGAAATCCTGGGAGCCCTTTGAGAGTCACAGGTGCAAGGCTGTTATCACAGACTGGAGGCGCTGCTCTCTGCTGTCCACAAGTGATAAGAAAAAAATACGTTCACTGCTTCAAAAAAATGTCAGGGTACCTCTGTGTGCAAGCTTTTTTTGGTTTTTGTTCTATCCAGGCCTCTAATGGATAGCACCATCCACAGTCAGAAGAGCCTACCTTATTCAGTTCTTTGAGACAAATGCCAATATTTCTTGAAATGCCTTAGTAGTACACCCAGCAGTGTGTTTTACCAGCTTTTTAAAGGCCGTCTTAATCCAGTCATGTTGAGAGCCATGATTAGCCATCACACCTCTGCCAAAGGCCCTTTACAGTGTATCTTCTCCTTATGTCCTCATTTGCCTTCAGGCTTACCCACAAGTTGAACTAACTCTTGTAAAGTTCAGGGGAAGTCACATCACGTGTTATCCTCCAAATCTATTGTAATGTCTCTGTTTTCCTCTCAGCTAATTTTGTAAGCATGTATGTGTGTGCTTGGGAAGGAGGATGGGGGTATTTACTGCAGACAAATGTTTGGACGGTCAAGACCCAGTAAAAGAATGGAGAAACAAAATACACACTAAAAATAGGCATAGCGGGTCCAGATTTGGCATTCTGAGAAGATTTTATACCCCTTAATGATCTCTGCTTTCTTTGAACAAGTATAGCTTTAGGCAATTAAAAACAGAAACGTGCTTTAACCAAACCGACAATTACTTTTAGTATACAAATTAACAATTTTTTTTTAGTATACTTGGTACACTATGTACTCATCAAAGAAAAGTACAAAAAGTACAAACTCTTTTGTCAAAACTGCCAACGTGTGCTCTTCATTAGCGCCACCAGTGCCTGACTAGGAAAAATGAGACGTTGCCCTTCTCACTCTCGTTCTTCTTAGTGTTGAAATGGGTGTGTTTGGAGGATTTGAAATGGATTGCAGTTAGAAAGCCGAGTTTCTTGTGCTCTTCGTTTCCTTTTGTAGTTTCACCAATAAGTGCCCCTGACTGATACTGAACATCATCCAGGGCAGGGAGTGGGTCAGTAATACAACAACATGCTGCTATTAAATATTGTCTGACTGAAGGTGCTGTCCTCTCCCACGAGATGCCTAGAGCGCACTCCACTGATAAGCAGCTCCCTCCAGAACTTAGCCAATGTGTGGTGCTAAAGAGGAAGAGGGAAGCTGTGGGGTCTGACGCTCTCCCTTGCTGTACTCCTATCTATCCATCTAGATGGAACCTAAAAGTGTCTGGGCAAAACCCACATGACTCCCGAAGAGCTATCTAATAACAAAAAGACTACTGTGCAGAATCAAGGTGGCTTTCTTTTCAAGATGTCATCACCATTTCTCCGCTGCTTCATTTCTGCCATTTCCCCTCAATGGTGCCTTCTTCAGTAATCTGAAATGGCTGAGGAGTGAAGATGCCATGATTTCGAAATAGAAGAGGGAGGTGGGAACCTTAATTTCATAATTAAGGGGAAGAATAAAACCAGTCCTGTTTTTACCTCTGTTGTGGTGGCAAACAAAATTATAAAGCAAAGTTAATAATGTCCCAGGCTTCCCCTATCATGTTTTCACATCTGGGGTCAAATCTCGGACCTCATACATTAGAGTCAAGTGCACTGCCTCTGAGCTACATCCTAGCCCTGTTTACATTTTATTTATCTTTATATGACTTGAGACAGGGTCTTATTCTGTAACACAAGCTGCCCTTGAACTCACGATATAGTTAAGTACAAGCTTTCCTCAAATGTATAACCCTCCTGCTTCCACCCCGTAACAGACAGATACTTTTATCCCTGGCTCATAATACATCTTAAAGAAAACTTACTGAATATTACTTCCTAACATTATAAAGGTGGAAATAGTAAAACCTTCTCACTCCAGGGCTACTGGTCCAACCAACTGAATGCAACCCTTCTCTTGCTAGAGAGCTGTACCCCTTGTCACATCCCCTCATTTTCTCCTTGTCTGTGTGATTCTCTGTTTCATATCTGATCATGACTGGAAGACGCGGCTACGGTAAAGATAATTAGACAAGCCTGCTTTTTCAAGGCTTGAGTAGTTAATCACTAAGATTCTGACATTTTGAGAATGCTATGTTGACCTTGTTCTTATTCTGTCATGAGAATTAAGT
Organism: Arvicola amphibius; assembly: GCF_903992535.2. Taxonomy (NCBI): domain Eukaryota; kingdom Metazoa; phylum Chordata; class Mammalia; order Rodentia; family Cricetidae; genus Arvicola; species Arvicola amphibius. Next base: position 40,952,026 of record NC_052051.1, on the reverse strand, counting down.
ACCGAGAAGTGTGCCAGAGCGAGTCACCAGCTTAGTCAAGATTCATTTTTACCATTTCTTAGCATTTTCTTCTTTTCAGTTGATAAAGATATTGAATCTTTTCTTATAATTATTATTAGTTGCTATCTGAACTGTTTAAGAACACACCCCTTTAATCCCGTATTTTGTTGTTGCATTAAATCAAAGTAGAAACATGCAAGATTCTGTCCCGGAACACTTAATCTGCCTTTAAAAAGAAGTAAGATTTATTTTGCAACGAGCTATGAAATAAACCCACTGACAGTCTTGGGATTTCACTGACAGTGGAAAAAAGGCCTCCATTTAATCATATTTCATTCAGCAGTTGCTTTTGGAATCCCAAGGAGAAATCGCAGTTCTGTCCCTGGAGGACATTATCTACTTCCTACAATTACTTTCCCTTCCAGAAAGGTATCTAATGCAAGCATTGTCTGAAAAGATTTCAGTACACAGCTCTGTGTCTTGGAGTCCTGCCACATAGGACTCTGTGGTGGGGGATTCTGCCACACATGTAGAGTGGAGTTCTAAGACATGAAGTCTTCTGACATGGACTGCTGTGACATGGGGTTCAGCGACTTGGGGCTTTATGATGTGGCGTTCTGGAAAGTGGACTGCTGTGACATAGGGTTCTTTAGTATGAACTCTGGTGACATAGGATTCAGGGGTGCTGATACAGCAGTCTGTAACATGTTCCTCTGTGATGTGTGACTGTGTGACATGGATTGCCGTGAGCATGCAGTCTGTGTGAGGATGGCTGGTCACAGAGATTGCGGAGGATTCAAAATTTGAGTGTTTTAAAGCATTTGTGGGCTGGAAGAGACAGGGCCATGAACAAAGCCAACGGCTAAATATAGGAAATATGCAAATAAATAGTCCAGACTCCCAGGGTAAGTTTAGTTTTGATGTTAAGCAGCTAAGGAGCTCTAACAGGTTCCTGTGTAAAGCTATAAACAGGAAAGGATTAAGAATATGCCAATTAAAAGACAAATGTGTTTTACCTCTGGAGTTTGCTGTTTATGAAAAAAAATGATAAACATGTCAGAGCAAACATTTTGTATAGTTAAAATTATAGAATGTTGTAGCTCAGAAAAAGAAAAATGTAGTTCTTTTTCTTGATGTGTCTAATTCAGAATTCTTTAGAAGGAAATTTTAGAAAGCTAGCTGCTAGTTGGCCATGGTTGCTGATGCCTATAATCCCAACACTCACAAGGCTGAGGCAGGAAGAAGTCAGGTTCAAAGCTAGCCTGGCCACATAGTGAAACTCTGTTTAAAGAACAACCAATCCATTGGATAGTAGATGTTTTCTCCTAATAGTTGCTAACTACCAAAGAATCCATGGCCATAAACTCAATGACCTCGGTGAAAACCAATCCGGAAGGCAGAGGAAAGAATGGACAGAGACTAATCAGATTTAAATGTTGTCTCTAAAGTAAATGTCATATGTATTATTCTGTGTTTCTTTGGACCAGGTTTTATGGAAGTGTCCATTAGTTGGGTGACACTGGGTCAGAAACACATACATGTGTGGAGTTTATTTTCTGGCAAATCGGGAATTTGGATCATCAACTCTCACTTCCAAAGCTATAGTTCCAATTAAATTGTATTCTTACTGTGTCAAAATAGAACTTAAATCTTAAAAACAAAATGAAGCTTGTGGAGGATGGATTTCTAAGATAACCTTCAGTTTTGTGATGAAATCTCAGGGTTGGATTAATTTCTTGTTGTTGGGTTAGAAAAAAAGCTGGCTCCCTAGGAAGGAAACCCCTAAAAGCAAGCTGGCCCTAGATACCAGCCAATTGGGGCGTGGTCTCTCTCTCTCTTTAAAAAAGCAGCGACTGCCCTCTGCTAGCTCTCTTGCTTCCGACTCCACTTCTGGCTACTAGGCTCCTTTCCTGATTGCGCAGAGGGCTGTTGTCTGGGATGGTGATCTTTAAGTTTTTTTCCCCTTTAGATAAATAACCATTCTAGTAATCATAATTCTGAACTGGTGTGGGATTGTGACTTATGCTTTCATCTGGCGCCCTACGTTGGGCACCATTCTGTAGCATGAAGGGCCTGCGTGTTGGGGTTTCTGTCCAGCCCAGTACCCCACAGCCTACAAGCCCCAAAGAAAATCACACAGAGATCTCCATAAGTTATAAAACTGATTGGCCCATTAGCTCAGTCTTTCATTAGCTCTTGTAGCTTATATTAGCCCATTATTCTTATCTATGCTAGCCACACAGCTCAGCACCTTTCAGAGCCAGGCAGGTTACATCTTGCTTCTCAGTGGTCTGGGCTGGAATGGGAGGAATGGGCTTCCTCCTTCCCAGAACTCTGTTCTCATCACCCCACCTCTACTTCCTGCCTGGCCAATCAGCATTTATTCAAAACATGATTGACAGAATACAGACAATTTTCCCACACCATACCTGAAGTAGAAGATACTCCTGGGCAGAAAAAGCCAGAGTCAGATAACTTTGTTATGGGTCCTCACCACACTTGGACTCCTCCCTCCCCACTTCTATGTGGGAGAGAAAAGGTCTGACACTGTCTAAACCACCCTTCTTTTGTCCTTTTTACTCATTTAATGGTAACCTTAAACCAAGCTAGAACATATGCAGTATGATTAGAAACTGGGTCCAATTCTTTTAATTCATATTTAATAGTTATTTGTTTGGTTTCTGTTTAAACTAGGCAGAATCTTTACTTAAAACAGATACCGGTCACCCAGAGTAACTGATTGTGTATGAACTGCCAATAAGTGTGAGATGGAATTTTGTCTCCTAAACAACTTTTGTTGATGTGAAGAAATAGAACATTCAAATATATGCACATATACATCATTAATCCATCCATATACAAATGCATATGTGCCCACAAAGTATAGAACACTCGATTGAAACAATCCAGTCAAAGAAAATCAGTTTAGTACAGGAATCAATAATAAGACCCTTAATAGTTTAAAGGAACAGTTGAAAGATGCAAGAATTTAGGCAGAGAACCCTAAACTTTTAATTTTAAATCTCTAAACCTAAAGATTAAAAGGAAAGATTAGACAGGCGGCAGAAAGAGAGACTGTGGATCAGAAGAAAAAGCAAGTCAGGTAGCTATCATCATAGTCACAGTCAATATCCAAGGACCTTTGGCAGGTGGACAACCCTTTCTCTGGTTGTGATGAAGTGCACAGGTTACCGAGGGAGTTCTGCTGTTCTACTGGCTGCATTTTCAGGAAAATGGCTCATGTCTCGATGTTCTATGAGTCTTTACAGTCTTTATTCTACTTGCAGTTCTGTTTTCAAACGACGTGAGTGGAGAGGCAGGTAGTTTGTTTACTTGTTGGTAGCATTGCTAGTGACGGTGGGATATTAAGGGCACTTAACAGTGCATGAACCTGGGCATGTTTTAAAAGGAGCTGTGTAATACAGGGAAACGTGGCAAGCTGTTTATATAGGACTAGGTGGACAGTCCAGACGCTGAGAAGGAGAAGTCAGATGGACTGCAGTGAAAGACTTGAATTCAATCCAGTTGAAAAGCAGAGGAATCAGAGCATGAAGTGACCCAAATGGAAGGCAGAAATAAAAATGCCTTTATGTGCATGGCAGTAATTTCTGTGTTAGAAAACCCAAAAGGTCTGTTTTTAACAAAATTTCCAGAGCAGACAGTAAGTTCATCGGGATTTTAGGATTGAGATCTATGGGTAAAAATCAGTTATTTTGCTATGTACCGAGGTGAGGCACTAGAATTTGAAATAGCACACATACACACAAAAAGAAATTTCTTGTTGATAAATTTAGTGAGATATCTTAGTCAGATGTGTGTGAAATACTGCTAAAAGAAATCAAAGAAGATGTAGAGGATTTTGGACTATTTGTGTTTATGGGTTGGAAGATTCCATATTGTCAAGATGTTTCTTCCCTATTAAACTATACATTCAATGTAATACCAATCAAAGTTCCAGGACACTTTTTTTTTTTTGCATGTTGATAAACTGGTTTAAGGATGTATATGATAATTCAAAGACCTGACCCTAGTCAAAATGAAAAACTGAAGCTGAAGAAGCTCCCTTACCTGGCTTTGAAGTTACTATAAAACCGCAATAATGAAGAAAGAATGTTTTTTGGAAATGGAATTGCACATATAGGTAACTGGGAATAAATACAGCAAGCAGGTTTTTATGAAAACACAAGAACAACCCAATGGGGTAGTAAAGTCCATACAGCAAATGGTCTTTGAGCAAATGCATGTCCATGTGCAAACATAAAGGAAACTCGAACAAGGAGCTTATGCTTTATACAAACTGTTAACGCAAGTGAGTTGCCATTAGCTAAAAATGAGTGACAGGCATGAATGTAAAATGCAAACCAATAAAACCTGGCTTACAAAAACAAAATTAGTGCCAGGGAAATGGCTCGGTCAGAAAAGTTCTTACTACTCAAACAAATCTGAGTTTGACCTCCAGGACCCATGTAGAAAAGCTGGATGAGGTGGTGCGTGCTTTTCAACCCAGCTCTGGGGAACAGTCACCAGTGGAAGCCAGGGACTCTCTGGTCTACCAACCTAGTCTACTGGGTGAGCTCCAGGCCAAGGGAGACCCCCTGTCTCAGCAAGCGATGTGGAATGCTCCCATAATTTGTCTCCCCCCACACCATCACTCACACGCAAAGAAATTTTGAGTGAGTTTGTATTCTAGCTGTAACATCAAAAATATGATTTCTGGAAGAAAATTTTGATAAAATAGACTAACAGTGAAGAGTTTGTGTCATGTGAATTATCCTTGCAAGAATGAAGGGAAACAGCATGAGCTGTGGGAAGATACGTGGAAGCTTTTCTGAGAAAGGAAATCTATACAGAACATAAAAAGATTAAGTAGCTGACAGTAAGAATGTTGTCTTTTAAAAAAAAATTGCAAGAAGGAGACACTGCAGCGTAGCTGTATATATGAACAATGCTCGGCATCCTTTGTCACATATGAACTATAAATTAATATCCCTGTGAAATATCACTGCACTTTCAAAAAGGCAAAGGGAGACAGTCCCGAATCCTGTGAGAATGCAGTGGTCACTCTGTTTGGAAGACAATTTGGCAGTTTATTATGAAACTAATTACCCTCTTAGCACCTGATCTAACAATTTTGTTTGGAGGTAAAAGTGAAAACGTGTGTCCACACAGCAATCATTGTGGAAATTTTTTATAGAAGCTTTATTCTTTGTAGCTCCAAACTGGAAGGAGCGGTCTTTTCAATGAATGCATGGATAAACTATGAGGAATAGAATAGAATGCTATTAAGTGAGAAATGCCAAGTGAGTATCAAACCAGGCAAATACCTAGATGAACCTTACGTAAAGTCAGCCAGTCTGAAAAGGCCGTGGTTTTGATACGTACATTTGTGTGACAATCTAGAACAGACAGAGGCATAGAGGTGGGAAAGTGATGGTTAGTTGCTCCAAGGTGTAGAAGGCACTGCAAAGAGGAAACACAGTGGATGTTCTTAGGGTAGGAGTCAATGTGTAGTGACAGCAGAATTGCAGGCATGTGCAATTCTCTGCATTTATAAAAGTCCGTGGCACTTTTTAGCCCCAAGAAGGAACTTTAGTGAATTCAGATTTTTAAACATTAATTTGGAGACTAAAGCCATCTTTGGAGAGAATGCAGATTGTAATAAGTTTTTAACTGTACCACAGAAGTATGAGACAACTTTCCTTAAGGGAGTTAGGGGGAAAAAATCCAACTTAGGTAGCTTTGGGAATAAATGGAATCTATATCACTAAGAACAAAATACCAAGTCAATAAAGTTGTTTCCCGCTGGGCAGTGGTGGTGCAAACCTTCAGTCTGGGAACTGGGGAGGTAGAGGCAGGCAGATCTCTGAGTTCCAGGCCAGCCTGATCTACAGAGAAACCCTGGCTTGTAAAACAAAACAAGAACAACAAAAACCAACCAAATGAACAAACAACCAAAACCATAACATTGTTTCCCATAGGGACCACAGTTGACCATTCCAAGACCACAGCACTGTGTGCTAGAGTGGGGTATTTAGGGTATTAGCTGTGGGATCAAGGTTTGTCAACATGGAGATGCATAGTTGTCACTTAAGAGGTATAGGCCTAGAACGACGCATGTGTTCATGGATCTAGCTGTAGACAGTGGTGTGAACCCATGTTTAGTTTATATCTGTGCAGATGGATAAATATGGGAGCAGCTGTAGGTGTGGGTGATTGTGGGGGAGTTAATTAAGACATTTTCAACCTCTGTACACTGAACAGACCTAGAAGCTACAGCATCTTAGTAGAAGTGAGTGAGTTTAGCCATATCATGTCAGTTTCAAATGCCAGTTTCCAAGGAGAAATAAATAACTAAAGCTGGAAACAGTCATTTGGAGATGATCCTGGAGTACTTACCAATGTCAGGAAGAAAGTATGCAAAGCACAGCAAGGGAGCTATAACAAAGGAATACAGGAGTCAATGAAGGAGACTTAATACCCAAAGCTGTAACACTTTAAAGCAACAAAATAAATAATCTGACATAGAGTTGTATTTAAAGAATAAGGTGACGATTGGTGAGACCATGCTATGATTTTCAATGAAAAAAGGAAACAGATGATTTAGAAAAATGATAACTTCCTCAAACAGAATAACCCCATATAATTGACTTGCAAAATGCCACTCAAGGTAACTAACTCCCTAGCTCTTAACGGAAGCATCTCAGAGTCTTTTCCTTCCAGGCAGTGTGTTCTAAATGAAGATACAAAAAAAAAAAATTGCTTTAGACTTGAGAAGCCTGGAAAGCAGCCTCCGGCAGAAATAGAGCCAATTGTCATTGTTAAGTCATATCGATGACAAGTACCTTGGATAGAATGCAGTGGATGGCTCTTAAAGGACTTGGGTACAGGTCAGTGTTAGAGAATTGCGTAGCACTGGCTGGCCCTGGTATGGCGAGAGAGAAAGGTAAAAATAGGGTAGATACAATCTGAAATGGTTATCAAACACAAGGAAAACCTGGGAAACACTAACAGTAAGGAAGATAGGAGACCTGAATGTCATGTCCTCTTGAATGGGATTGTGTCACAGAAAAAAAGATAATGGGTCAGGGTAAGGACATACGAATTAAAGATGAACTTCAGTTAAAGTGCCAGTGTCACTTTATTAATTATACCTAAGTACCATACTAATATAAGATATTAACCATAGGGGCCATTGAATTTGATATACAGAAGTTCTGTGTACATATATTTATATTGCTGTATTTTTTATAAATTCCAAACCTTTAAAAAATGAAATTTTCTTTTGTTTTTTTTTTTTAATGGGCCAAGGTTGAAAGTAGGATGTAGTTTCTCAAAACTGGGGTGCAGAGCAGAAAATGAAGAATTCTTTTTTGATGTGGGCATAATTTTAATTTTGAGAAGATAAAAGACTCTGTGAAGGTTGACAGTGATGGCTGCCTAGTAGTCTGGATGCCCTTAATATTACTGATTTGTGTACTTAAAATGATTAAAATGGTAATTTGTGAGTTAAGTGTATTTTATCATAATGAAAACCTTCAAAAAACCCCTCAAATAGAGAAAATTAGTGAAAAAGAAACCACAGGCAGACTGAAAATGACATTTGAAAAAAATACTAAGAATGGAGGGTGTCTGAAAAGATTGGTGGGGGAGACCCAATCACTTTCCAGGTTTCTGCTAAGCACACAGCAGTGCACGGGGTTTAGACTCTGTTTCTTCACGTGTAAATATTGAAAACCTACCCCACAAAACACCATTAAAAACAAGCAAAATTATTTTAGAAAATTAAAGTGGGTATTCTGTATGGAAAGATAGAACAAAAGTTAGAGCCCTATATACTTGGGTCTGCTGGGAGAAGGAAGCTTGATACTGCACTGTGTCTACCTTATACATTATTATTAATCATTTCAACATGACTGGACGCCAATATTCTTCCTTCCCACTATGAGCTGGCTCAAGATCATTGCTTCCAGCCACTGGCTCAGATTAATTAGGGACATGAAAATGTCTATACACATGAAAATATAGCAGCAATTTTTAGAGAGACAATAATATTTAAGCAAACCTAGTAAATCTTATATTTGTTAGTGAATATTTGCTACATTTAAATGATTTATTAGCACATAGCAGTGTCTTAATTAGGGTCTCTATTAATGTAAAGAGACACCATGACCCCAGCAACTCTTATAAAGGAAAACATTTAGTTGGTGACTTACAGTTTCAGAGGACTAATCCATTGTCATCGTAGTGAAACGTGATGGTGTACAGGCAGACATGATGCTAAAGAATAGACGTACATCTTGACTCACAGGCAACAAGAAGTGATCTGAACATTGGCGGTAGCTTGAGCATATATGAAACCTCAAAGCTTACCTCCATAGTGACATACTTCCTCCAATAAAGCCACATTTACTCCAAAAAAGATACATTTCTTACTACCGCCATTTTTGGAGGCTGTTTTCTTTCAAACCGCCACAACAAACTGCCCACTGCAAAAAGAGTCTGCACTGGAAAAGCCGGTAGCTGACTTATGAACATAAGCATAGACACTGAGAAGGGACGCTGACTGTATATTCCACAGGTCTTTATCCAGTCAGTGCAGTCAGCAGACACAGGTATTGAGGCTTCCGGAGGCTGGAGACTCTGTTACACAGCAACGCATGAGTTACACAGGCAACTGAGTATGGATCTTAAAACGCTTCCCACACAGAGTGAGTGGTCTCAGTTTCATCTCGAAAACATGGAGATAAAATTGTTTCTTCTCCTCTAAGGTGGTTTTTCATTTCCCGGTGTTCTATATGTATATGGTTTTCCTTAGGACAGAGATTACGATGTCTGTCATTTTAGAAGAATATGTTTATTATTTGTGCCCTGTAATTATTTGAGTATCATATCTCCTATAAAAAATAAAAGTTCAGGGTTTAAACAGATTAACATAGACAAAAGTATTTCTCATCTACTAAGTAGTCCAGTATAGGTGGTTCACCTAAAAGGTAGCTTTCTTCTACTGATGATTCGGGTAGACTCTAATCTATTAGCTATAGCATCCTCTAGGGTCTCATCTTTTTTGAAGAGGACAGGATAAGACCAGATATGGTCCTTACCTTTCTTTGATTTCTGTTTCATTTCTGAGCACTACTCACATGCCCACAAATGCCGGGGTTGCTGGGAAACCCAACTCATGATGCAGAAGGGATTTCCTCACAGTTCTCTGCAGTGCGTACGGGAAAGTGCCAATAGTGGTGGTCAGTGGGTTACCTCTGCCTTAAGATATGCACAGGTTCATCAAGAATTTATTGTGAGGCTGGGCGGTGGTGGCACATACCTTTCATCCCAGCACTCGGGAGGCAGAGGCATGCAGATAGATCTCTGTGAGTTCGAGGCCAGCCTGGTCTACAAGAGCTAGTTCCAGGACAGGCTCCAAAGCTACAGAGAAACCGTGTCTCAAATCCCCCACCCAAAAAAGAAGAAGAATTTACTGTGAAAATCCATATTCCTGTGTGGGGTAAAGAGCATCGTCATCATGATGAAGTGCATGCAGCCTCACTGTTCAAATGGTGACAATTTGCCCCTCAGTTTTCAGTGTCCTGTAATTGGGTTAGTAAGAATTCCATCAGAACATGCTTTGTAAGGCATCCAGGAATGCTGATATACTGTTGAGTTAATGTTAAAGGAATCACTGGAGTCCCATCATTAAATAGCTTTTAATGAGACAATAAATCTCTTCAAGCTGCATCCTTGTTCTTTAAAAATAGACTTGCAGAATGGACACAATAAAAAGTCAGACTCTGTTGTATTTGGAATTAGTTTTCTTTATATTTGCATAGATGCTTTGTATCATATCGATTTTCAGCTTTACATTTTTATTTAAGAACAGCATCTGATCATCATGAGGATTTTTTTAAGTACTTTTCAATAAGGCAATTGATTATTCAGAACATTAAACCCAGGTATGGCTAATGTTTGTCAGCAATCATAACTGCCCACCCAGAAGTTCTCAAACTGGAAGAAACACTTGAATCATTTGTAGGATTTTGTTAAGATCCACACGGTTGGTTCTAGCCCCCTAGAGCTCCAAGCTAGGGGATTTTTGTGGTACCTAGAAATTTGTTTCTAACAAGTTTTCAGATGATTCACTAAAGGGGGCGAAGGGCTACACTCTGAAAGGTTCCTGTCAAATAATAACGACAGAGTGAAAGAGAAAGTTATGAAATCTATGTACTTTCTTTGAGGTCAGACTATTTGCTGTGGCCTAGCTTTCATAATAAAAAATAATAACGCCGAAAGACATACAGTGCTTAAGACTCAGGTTAATTTAATTCCATAATCATAAGACAGAATAGGACCAATTTTGGTACTTAAGAGATTTCTGTACTTAATTTTGACTGACCCACATAGAGAAAATGTGATTCATCTGATTTGTGACTGAAAATCCCAATAACCTAGGACGTGAAAAACGACATTATATATATATTTGCAATGCGGCCTAAATGAAAGAAATGAACCCACAGAAAAGTAAGAAGGATTAGGCCAGAGGGAGGCAAGCAGTCATCTGCCTAAATGTTAAAGGCAAAGAACAAAAAAGTGACAGAAATTTTAAGAAAAGGCAAAATAGAGTAGTTTCCCTAAAGAGTAGTCCAATGTTTGAGCTAAATAGGGTTCTGTTTTTGTTTTTTTGGGTGTTTTTTTTGTTTTTTGGCTGGGAGAAGAGAGGGAGCTTGATGTTATCTCTCCTCATCTTGCAGTGTGGGGGATGAACCAGGAGCCGTGCAGGCCAGACAAGCGCTCCATCACGGAGCTATTTCTCTAGAGTTACATAGCCAGTCCTTGTATTTACTTTTTAAAAATAATTCCGAGGAGGATTTATTATTTTGCTTTATTTTTATCTGCACAGTAAGAAATATATTTTTCAAGATTGAAAATGGTGAACTGTCCTCTTGGGAACTTGAAGCCTATGTTAAGGATTTATGAATTTTTTCTTTTGAAAAATTATAGACACAGGGATGACAACGAAGCTGGTCGGTATTTAGGCTGCAAGAGAGATGATAAGATTCAGTTGTTCAAAATGCTAGATGATAAAGTACTTTTATCATGACATAAGTTGTGAAGTGAATAGATACAAAATCAAAATGCATACTCTTTTGAGTGTTCGAGGCTGCAAGGAATCAACAGATAGTATTCATATCCAGAGCTGATCGCCGATGTTGCTTAGTGGAGTTCTGCTTAAAGGCTGTGATCTGGAACAAAAAAACCATCTCATAGCAACTGGACATACTAAGTGACTTTCTTCCCACTGTTGTGTCTTTGGTGAAAGAACTAAGATAGTAATTATTTTCCCTTAGCTATCTTTATACATGAACGTTGTTCAAAATTGATAATATATTTAATTGAAAAGAAGGAGAGATACAAAGAAATTCTCTCTGGCACTGTGCCTGTACCATCTTTTTTTTTTTCTTGGAACAGTTCCACTGTCAAATGCTTCTTAGTTCATCACCCAGTTCAGAATTTGAGAAAAGTCATCCAAGGACTTTATTTGCTATGCCTGACTTTGTGGCACCATTCAATGAATTCTGTTCTCAAAGGGCTCCTTTGCTGTGATAAGGGGACATTCGGGTCTGCGCGTGTGCAGAAACCTGATGTGAGGCTCACTGACCGGTTTCTTTGGAGCAGATTTTCAGGGGACCCTGTTGTAGCAACTGTTCCCACCATTAGTCAGCCTGCAGGAGCACAGGTGGGCACGTATGTAGTCCTGAAAGCTGGCTTCCTCTTCTTGCTTATACCACTCATGTTTCCCACAGCCCCTACCTCCGTGCAGGGGCACAAGCCAATAGCTGACCGCAGCATGTTGGGCTTGCGCTTGGAGTTTGCACTGCTAGCACCTGTGCTCCATAGAGTTCCTCCTCCCTCCTCGCATTCTTTCTTTCCAAAAGAAATTTATACATACAATAGAAAAGCACAGAAAGTAATAAAGGGAAACTCTTTTAAATCTTTGGTTGTGTTTTTGTAATTTTTTTGTCCTTCCCTTCCCCGCACTCCCCAGTGGTATGTTTCTTCCTCAGGGTGCAGTTTTACTCAATAGTCCTCTGGTCTCTGCCACTTGTTTCAAGTCTGGCTCCTTAAAGGTCTTTTACTCTTTCCCAACTTCCCATTCTTTAACATTTGAATGACTCTATGCTCCTCCCCGCCCACCTCCCCACCCCAGTTGACTAAAATAAAGTACCTGGTGTCCTCATTTTTCAGCGTATTCAAATGAAGGGAGTGAATGGGAGAATTTGTCCGCCTTCTCCTAAAGGTCAAGTCAAGAGCGTGCTAAGGAAGACAAACGTCTTCTATTAGTTGCCCTTGTTTGTTTTCTTTGGCCTTCCTGTCTGGGCAGTAATTGGGGCAAACATTAGGTCTTGTAAAAGAGTTTTCACAACTTATTACTTCCTTTCTCGTTTGTCAGAAGGGCAAACAGGAGCAGCTCCGTGGCTCCCTGTGCAGAAGTTCAAGGACAGTGTGAGGAGACTATTCACTTCCCCTCACTGGTTAACTCACTACCCACCTTTCGAATGTGTCCACACCTGATTCTGAAGGTGGAAATTTCTGCTTTCCAATTAGCTGTATAAGACCTTGAACACTCCCTTCCCAGTTCCACATTGGCTACTACAACCTTATTTCTTGAAGAGCTGTGATCCTCATTGTCTCTGGTCATGCCAGCTAATCTTACCACCCTTGGTGCTTTTATGTAAACACTTGCATTAGCTTGAATTTTCTTCCATAAGTGTTGAATTTGAGCATTTCATGATTATGAGGCTCTTTTTGTTTTTAATGCAGAGTTCTCCTCTTAAAAACAAAAACCTAACAACATTTTTTGATACAAGTTGATTGAATATAATGTGTTGTCATGGCGGGCATACATATTTTATCAAGCTAATGAATGGGTCCATGGCCTCCTGTCCATTCCAGCTCCCCATAATTGGAACATTTCAAGCTTTTACTTTTTCAGTTTTGAAATCTAAACCCTTCCATTCTTTTTGCTCATCTTCCCTCATCCCATTCAGAATCAGTCATCACTATCTACTCCCTTCCTAATAAGTGACAATATAAAATTAATAGTATTTCCCAAAACATCTTGAAAAATGTTACTTGTATATGTTTTTAAAAATATATTCATGTTTTTCTAGAGTTTAAAAATGTTTTTCTTTATTTTTGAGAATTTGGACATGTACCCAATCCATGTTTATCTCCTCTTCATCCCCCCTCCAGGTTCTCCATGGTCCCCCAACATCCTCCCTTCCCAACTTCATGTCTTTTTACTTTTGATCATCCATCCAGTCCAGTTAGTGCTACCCATGAATCATTTTTATTCAGCTTTGGAATAAAGTTATATGTGTACCATTATGTTCTGTTTTTTTTTTTTTTTCAGAGGGAAGTCGGAGTGGGTGGTAAAACTGAAATCCATCCTTAGCAAGCAGAAGTCACACAGTGGCTATGAATACGTTTCCTTTTAGCTCTGAATAAGACAAAATTAAGTCTGACTCGGGGATTAGGTAAATGAATGCTTTTTTTTAGCTTTGATGTTCTTAGTCAGAAATATTCCTCTCCGAAAAATCAAGCTCCTTCTCTTCGATAATGATGTGGCCATGCTTTTGATAAAAGTGTTTGCACATTAGAGTGGATAATTTGTTTCCATGTGTCTATTTATCAGGAATGGTCAAAATAGTTTACAATGTAAGATAGATACAAGATGAACGGCAGAATACTGAGACAGCATTCGGAGTCAGGGAATGGTCATTAGGTGGGCATCTAATAATGATGGTTTAAAACACGCAGAAATAGAGTAAGACCGAAAAAAGTAATTAATAGCAGTAAATATGTATGAGTCTGGCTGATTGGCTTCAAATTTAACGTTCTTTTCTAAACTAGCTATAAATGATAGCAGATCTGTCTCTCCAGACTGATTGCTCTCAACCCATCCAAACCATGCAAGAAGCTGTATCTAAAAGGTGTATTAAGGAACGAAAACCAGGGGGTAAGAGCTGCCAAAGCTGGGCAAGGGGGTGGGAGTGGGGGCCAGCAAGGCTGAACTTGCTGCTAGATTTCTTCTAGGCTTAATTTATGCTCCACTGAGAGCTTTGGAACAAAACATGTACCAGGAACTTTGTTCTGCCCTACGGCCGGGTTGCCAGGCGTCCTGCTTCTGCAGCTGTCAGTCAAGAGCTCAGAGGTTGCTGGAGGGTACACAGCCTTCCAGCCCTTCCTCCTGTCTCTCCCCTTCAGTGAAGTGTGTCTAGCAGGCCAAAGGTAGTCAAAGATCACAAATGCCTGCTTTGAGAGCAAAATAGACAGTGGTCTGTGGTGTCGAGCCAGAAAAGGGGCTGGGCAGGGAGCCAGCTGAGCAGCGACGGAAGCAAAAGGTCCTGAAGAGAGAGATGAAAAACAACGTGGAACTCCTTGAGTTTTCCCAGAGTGCTTTGTGATTGCCTTAGTGCTGATGCTGAGCCGCCTCTGAATCAAAAGGAAAGCTTACTTTTGCTTACTCTACTTACTTCAGGAGAACCTTAGGGCCCATGTATTGATTGACTCTGAGTGTTCTCCTCAGGAAAATTCATTAAGTTTCGTGGTCCCCATTAGATTCCCTACTCCATATGGCACAAATTAGCATTTGGAAAAGACTCAGTTTGATTCCTCTGCCTTGTCAGAAAACTCAAAATAATCTTAAGAAGCAAGGCATGTCAAAGGAAAAAGAAACATTTTATATATGTGTGTATATATATATACATATATATATGTATATATACATATAATAGGTACATTGTATAAGCACATATATATGTCAACTTAAATAGATTAACTCCTCACATAGTCAAAATATCATATAAGATAAAGAAGTGACTCAGAATTCTGCCATGGCTGAAACTCAGATTCGGTCAGATGAAATAAAACCCTTAGTGCTGAAATATGTGTAGTGTCTATTTTTAAACAAGTAGCTGAAGGTGAAAATTCGACAGTTTGGGTAGATTTCACCAAGTAGCTGCAAAGGTAAGGCGAGGCCGAAAGCCATTCATTTATTCAGAGATCACCGGCCCTGCCCTGATTCTCTAACTAGAGAGAAAGGGAAGTGTATTTAGTTTCCAGCCCAGAAGTATCATGCACAGGGGTTGAATCAGAATTTCTGGAACTAAGCCAGCCATGCTCAGAATGTGGCTCTGATGCTGTCTGGCCTCCAGGGCTCAGCGTAGAAATGGTTGCTTTAATCTCCAAGGCTATGTGCACTGCTGATGCACGGAGACATCCAAAGCCCACTTTTTCAGACTATTGATGCTCAGTCCCCTCAGTGCTAGGAGGACTGTGGGGCAATTCTGTCATAAATGGATAAAGGTAGCCCATCCAAGTGTCTGGACGTCCTACCTAGCCCTGCTTAATTAGGCTTCTCTGTGGGCAGCCATTGTCTCCATTCAAGATCTAGGGCAGAAGTTCTTAAGCCTTGGGTTGTATTTGAATTACCCTGAGGCTTATTCAAAAAGATTGTTGGTTCCACCCCGCAGCTTCTAATACAGTAGATCTAGTGGAGGACAAAGACTTTGTATTTTGTACATGTTTTCAAGTGGTATTGGTGTCTTGGATTGAGGGACCACATTCTTAGAACCCTGATCTTGAGACAAGAAGGAACTTAAATAGTACAAGTGGCCTGTAACAAGCTGTGTGCTCAGTTATATTAAGGTAAGATTGAACAATAGAATCAGCTTCCATGACCAAATAAATGTTGTTGACCATCATGAAATAAGTGTAGACCAGAGACTGCATTTTAGATGACTCAAAAAAAAAAAAAAAAACCAACAATTTAGCTACCACTGAAATCATCTTGACTTTACAAGTGGAAGCTGCTTGTTTCCATGATAAGTCTACAGCATCTCATATTTCTTTCAAAAAGACCTTTTATGGACATTGGATTCTGTGCTTACCCAAAATATTCATGGAAATAGTTTCTAGCACTCAAGAAACCATTTGCAAAATGATGGATGCCATTATCCCTGAATCTGATTAGCATGAAATGAGTAAATTGTCTCAGTACAGGAAATAACGGAAGATTGTATGAGTGTAATCTTTATTGACACTGATATTATTATTATTTGAGTCCTTAACAAATGTGGCACCATTCACCCCTTCTCCCTGCACCAAATCAAATATGGCACATTCTTCTATGAGCTACCTAGTAATAAGAACTAATGATCTCACACATGTTGTTCATAAGACCTCATACGCTCCTAAAATGTGTCATCTTTAAGGTAGATAAAGCTATATCACATTGATTATACACCTTTTCCTCTGTTTTTTTTTTTAAAGATAATGTCAGATAAATTAGGTAAAAATAAAGTCATTGCTCTCATTTGAAATGTTACCTGGGAGTAGTGTATTAGCTCTTTCCTGCTTCATAACACATTATCATACACTCAGTGACAAATGTTTCTCTTACAGTGTCAGTCAACCAGGATGACGCCTATTTAGGGACTTGCCAAGGTGCGAGGAAACTTTCCTCAGGGTGGTTGCCACGTATTTAGCTCGAGTTTTGCTTTCCTGGCCAGGTAGTTGCCAACATTTTTTCTGCTGAGTTCCCTGTATTCTAGAGCGGTGGTTCTCAACCTTCCTAATGTGCAAACCTTTAATATATTTTCTCATGTTGGAGTGACCCCCAACCATAAAGTTATTGCTTTATCTTGTGGCTACTTCATAACTTTAATTTTGTTACTGTTATGAATTGTAATGTGAATATGTAAATGCAGGATATCTGATCTGTGACCCCTATGGGAGTTGGACCCACAAGTTGAGAATCTTTTACTTAAATAGTATACAACCTAGGCTTCAGGCCAGACAGAACCTTTGTTCCTATCCGGCTCTCACTTCTAGGTCTCCTGAAAAGTCACCTCAATATCACTTTTGGTTAAATCATCAGATGGAAAGTTTTCATAAAAGCTGCAAAATCATCTTACCTCCGTCATCTCTCCTATGCATAATCACGAGGCTGCCAGCCTACCACCTCTGCCATATTCTCCTGCTTAGAAGCCAGTATGCTTCTGTCTGTGCTTGAACAGACATGATTAAAGAAAAGCACAGGCACCACAGGGCCACCTTAGCATTTCCTGCTACCACAGGTAGGAAAAGTGTTGGAGTCGGTGATGAAATTGCCCGGCTGGTCAATAGTAGTGGCGTATTTGTTAGCTCTCTCGTCTGCCGCAGGGAGAATTAGATACAGGTGTTGGTGTTGTCACACTGCTTAATGAGGTGACATCTGCAGATCATCTCCCACATTTCTTGGCAGATCGTTGGTCTCTGTTCTTAATAGTTCTAATTAATATTACTGTTGGTGGTGCTAATTACATTCTTTCTCTTCATTTTCACCCCCTTGAGTGATGGGGAAGCTTTAATCCCATCACAATAAACTTCCATTTCTGTCTCATTGATTCGGTCTTTCAACAACATTTAGCACTGATAGCTTCCTCCTGGCAGATGGACTTTTCCTTAACACTGGTTGTATGAGGGTGGTCTGGTGTATCATCTCACTCCTCACAGTTCATCCCTTTCTGCCCACTTCGGATAACTAATCAACGTGAAAACCAAGCCGTTTTAGAACTTCAAAGTAGAGTCTCCTCTTTCTGTCCCTGGGTCGTGTGTCAGTGGAGAAAGGCACAAGCAACTGTGGATCAAACCCACTCCAGAAGAAAGTAGTTATGTGTTTACCAAAACGGTATAGACTACTTCTTGTAATTAGTCTTACCAAAGTGAAGTTTAACAATGATTTACACAGTATTTACATTTCCTTGGGCATTGTAAATAATCCAGAGAAGAAAGTATCAGAGAGGGTGTGTTTAGGTCATATGCCAATCACTGTAGAGTTTTTTTTTTTATGTAAAGGATATGAGCATCTGTGGATAGTGGTGCCCATGGAGTTCCTGGCACCAATCTGCTACAAATATTGAGAAACTGTGTATTTTGAGACAGAAATTATATCTCTCAATGATGATCTGGAACCCCTTGCTCAAACTGGACAGAGGCTTTAAGTGCATTTAGAATGCTGGCACGGGGCCCTTATTCTTGCCACAGTGTCTTATGAGGTGGGAAGATAACGACGCTACCTGCAGCAACCTGCTAAACTCAGCGACCCATTCCTTCTCCAGTGCGCTTGCATGGCTGGTTTTCCTATTTTGCCCCTGGGTGTTTATACTAACAGTCTCCTTCATGAATTTACCATGTCATTCTTTTCTCAAGGAGACATCTATGTCTGAGCGAACGCTTCATGCTTTATGCTTCTGTTTCTCCACTCTGTGAATTCATTCTTGTTGTGAATTAATGCTTGTTGAAAACACATACAGACTGAAATCTATGTGCCCAAAGAGTGTCATTATTGTGTTTCTTTTGCTCAAAAATACATCTTCAGTATTGAATATTTGCTAAACTGCACATACTAAGTGAAAAGGCATTAAACAAAGAATGAGGTAGTACATTTTCTAAAGATTCCATCTTAGCCTGGATGTAATATGGTTAGTCATTAGAATTTTCCGCCATTTCTCTGGACTTTGCTTTCTTTGCTTATTAGCTTCTATTTTATGCTTGCAATGTCTCCCATTCCAAGTGAAACAAGAAGTCTATAAAATCTGTACCTTGTTTAGAAGCCCTCTTAGCATTAAACATTGCATTAAAGATGCTGCCTGGTTTTGAGATGGTATCTTTTCTTTACATATCTTAGCATTTGAAAGAATATATGTGCTCCAGTCTTTGTTGGATGTCCTATCTCTAAAGGAGAAGTAATAGCCAAGAAAATAAAGGAGAGAAGTAAATGAACATAACATTAAATTCGACATTTTTCTGTCATAATTGGCTATATTCTTGACTATATCATTGAGATGGAATTTGGAAGTAAGACTAGGAATAACATTCAGACTTCAGGATTGAGTAAGTGACATGCACTGAGTGCCAAATATTGTCTTTAAAACATGGAATTGTGATACGTAATCCACGCACTGTTATCAGTCAGCTTTTTGTGTCTGTTGGTTATTTGTACAAGCTTCCTATCAGATTGATTTTCTTATAGTTTGTTCCTATTAGAGCCCAAGTAGGGACAGTATTTCCCATGTTTATCAGGATATCATTCCTTCTATATACCAAATAGAATACAGCCTCTGCTCTGGACTCTTAGCCCAAGCACTATATATATATATATATGGAGAAGAAATGGCATAATGTCTTTGTCAAGATATTCACAACAAAACCTAGAAACTCCATGTTAATATACAGTTATAGTATACCCTGTAACACAGGAATAATCTTATATTTTTTCACTTATTTTACATTTAATTTTGGTGCATGAAGGTGAAACCAATTTTCCTTAGAAATAGCTTCTCTTGCTGGTTCAGGTTTTCATGAAATATCTTTAATTTTCAGAAATTGTTTATTATTCTTACATAGTCCCGTTTTTTTTTTTTTTACATGCTTTATTATCTACAGAGTTTGAATTGGCAATGTCCTCCATGACTTCTCGGACCCCCCACCCCCCAATTAGAGGTGCTGTTTTGGGATGCTGTGTGTAGGTAAAGCTTTGAAGGAGGAAGTGCTTCACCGGGGTAGATTTTTGAAAATCTTATAGCCTTCCCCACTTCTAATTCCCGATCTGCTTCATGCTTGTTGCTAAGGTTGTGCTGTCTAAGCTTCCTTCTACTGCCAGTGCCTGCCACATTTTACTGTGCCCCTTGCTATGATGGACTCATCTCTCTGAAACCATCTGTCAAAATCAACTCATTCTCCCTTAAATTGCCTTTGGTTATAGTGTTTCTTCACGGCCACAGAAAAGTGACGAATACGTCAACTGCCAGTGTTTCTACTGGAACATTGTCCTTTTTGTTTCAAATGGGAAGTGTTGACAGCCTTATATGTTTGTGGTTATCCCTGTTTGCTTAGTAGAGATCTAAGTTTAATATCTCAGTTAATTTAGCTGCAGCCCAACAAGTAAGATGTTGCATCTCTGTTTGCCACATGGGTTACCCGGTACACACATCTGCAATAATCTGCCTAACTTTGTGTTGGTTACAAGTGATATTTCCAAGAGATGGCTTCCATTTTCTGCCTACTAGGTTTATGAATCTTGCATTGTATTCAACCCAGTGTATCTAAATAAAGAAGATGAGATAGTAGTCACGTTTGTTCAGGAATGGTGCATCTTATTCCCATTGGTCTTTCTTACATCTCTGATTATAAAACAAGAGAAAAATTATGCCTACAGAGTGAATGAAACAAGAGCCCGGATGGGGGAGATAGTTTGGGGATTTTTGAGACCTATACTACATGATCAGGATGTCCTCTTATACACAGAATAGAGTTAAAGAACAAAGAGTCCGGTCTGTGTTCATGCTCCTCCATAGTTCAAACCCCTTTTTGTAAGATCCCCAAAATATTCTCCAATTGTGAATTGTAAAGATGTCTTTGACAGCCAATGTATTAACTCATGCTAGTTTTAGTAAATCAAGGTTGAACAGCTTAATGAATATACCCCATGTGGAGGTACACATAATCACACGACACACCCAACCATTAGCATCTTCTCTGTGCAATGTGTATGGCTGTAATTGCTGTTCTGATTATGGATTGTGTGAACTTGAAGCATGCTATTATATTGGGTGACTAATGGAATTTAGCAACAATGCATAGACATTAGTATTCTGCAAAGAGTTGCATTTTAAATTGTAGTCTTTCCTGAATTTGCAGTGGATTTCATGGCTCATCTCCCTCAAAGTAGGTTTGTGGCTGATGGGCTGGCTGAAATCTTCCTTCTGAAATAAACATCTGGGACCATCCAGTCTTCCCTTAGCTGGCAGGTATTACTTTTCTCATCATGCATTCAAAACAAAAAATCTGCAGCAGTATTCCCCCAAACATTTGATTGCTGCTGATTCACTTTTATCCATATGTATAAAGGGGGAAAACACAACATTTTAGTGCATTTGCTGGGGGACTTAGGGATGTGGTTCAGTCTTTAAAGATGTTGTTGTGGGCCTAAAACAGACGTCTGTTGCTGCATTCTCCCTTTACATACCTAAACAAGCTGGAGGGCCTTAGAACTTAAAACAAAATCTATTTCACTGCTGTAAATGTTTTTAATGAATGTTTAAATTTCTGAACTAGTAAAGGATATAATTTATTATAAAAGAACTTTCAAAACTAGGAGTTTTTGGTGTTTTCTCTCAGTTACATCAAATCCAAGCCTAGATTATTCAGTATTAGCTACAAGTTTATATTCAATAGGTATTATGGACAGCTCCCTATAGAAGAGTGAGTCAGAGATTCTTCATGTAATTTATAACTGTTATGTAGCTCGCATCCATCTTGCTCACCAGGAAGCCTAACATTAACTTGTAGTTGGCATTTTCTTTAGGCCACCAACTAGCTCCCAATTAAAGACACAGAGACATATCATTAAATATGAATGCTTGAGCTTAGCTTATGTTTGCCCCGCTATCACTTTTAACTTAATTTAGCCTGTTTCTATCCACCTATGTTTTGCTTCGGGGACTTTTACCTTTCTTTCATTCTGTATCTCCTACTTTCCTGTTTCCTCTGTGTCTATCTGGCTGGCTCCTGGTGTCTCCTTGGCATCTTTATTTCTTTCTTCCTGGAGACAAAATTCCTCCTCCTACTTTTTTCTCCCTGCCCAGAAATTCCACCTCCCTCACTATTGGCCATTCAATTTTGTATTAGACCTATCAGGTAGGTGCCTTAGGCAGGCAAGGTAAACCGGCAACACATCTTCAAATAATTAAACAAATGTAACACATCTTTACACAGTTAAACAAATGTTCCACAACATAAACAAAGGTAGCACATCTTTGCATAGCTAAACAAATATTCCGCAACAGCAGCATCTGTGAGTGTGTGTTTATTAGCACATCTCAAAGTGTTGGTCCTTTGACCAGTAGCATCAGCACCAGTTAGAAGTCATTAGAGATCAGATTCTCAAGCTTTATGTCTGGAAGCCTTCCAAATTACTCAGATTAAGGCTCCCTTCTGAGAGCTACTGGCATTTGAGGCATTGCCGCTATTTAATAGGTGATACGGTTTATATTCAGCAAGGTGCGCAAAGCTAGAAGGCACTACCTCTCCAGTGAGCTAAGAAAGGCTCACTTCAGTGCTTTATAATGGATTGTGCTGTTAAAACTATTAACACGGGAAAATTAACCTAGAAAATGTTTTAATGATAGAAGTAACATTTCCGTTGTCCCCTACCTTTGATTCCTCCCTTTTTTCATCATGGAGGAGAGAAAAGCCGAGGATGAAACCCCAGAGGAATGGCTTTTGCATGCTAATGGAAGTGGGGTATGCTTTTTTAATCATGCCTTTCCAGCTGAGAGGGCCCCTGAGCAGCACTTCCACCTGGGTCCTCCCCATGCCACATTACCCACCCCATGGCACCCTGGATGCTTCTCCTGAACACACAATTTTACACACCAGTAGAGGCTTCTTAGCCCTGGGGTGTCAAAAATGAATCCTTAGGGTAGCTGGCATTAACTCTCGCTCCACGACTTGGGTAATGACGGCTTCCTCCAGAGCTGGCAGTCAAGAACAATCTTCATTATCATCAGTAGAAAAGTCACGGTGCTTACTAAGTTCTTTGTGAACTCAGTTTGGGTTCTTTGTGTGTAAACCAACCAGCCATGTTTCAGTCCATTTGGCCAGCGGAGATGAAAACCTTTGAATAGAAAATGTTACTATCAAAATTGATAAAATGTGTGTAGAAAGTTTTTATTCGACCTGTGTGGGACTGTCATCCAACCATGGGCTGGCATATATGTGCCTCTCCATATCTGTCGTGTGACTGTTTTGTGCTCCATCATACCTCCTCGCATGCATTCCCTCTGGCTTGTTCCTCCTCTCTGTACAGCCAGAAATTCCACCTCGGTCTTGTGAATTAGCCCTCCATAGCCAGTATCTGCAGGTGTTCTGAAGTATCTCCTTTAAAGGAGAGTGATTGGCTTATTTGTGAGTGCCTCAGAATGGACAATCTACTTTTGCATTTTGTGATTTAATCCTCGCTAATAGTCTATGCTCTGCAGGCATTCAGTAAAAGAGTGTTAAAGATGAATAGATGCGTGGCATTTGCTCTTGGACAGATTTCCCCAGTGAACGACTCTCAAATATGAAAGCAGTGTGCCTGAGGTTTGAGTCGCAGGGAGGATCTCAGCGCTCCGCCCCGCCCCCCAGCACTGCTGCTGCTTTCTCTCTCCTTATGTTCCACTCTGGTTCTGAATCCTCCCATGATAAACCTTCACTCTATAGCCTATCTCTCAGAGCTCCACACTGTTTGCATCCTGAGATTAGACTTCTGCAGGCTCTATTGGAAGCCCAGTGCTCTCTCCTGCAAAGTGATTTTTTACTGCGGAAGTGAATAAACTAGGCTTGGGCTCACCTCTGTCTCATTTGGTTGTCCATTGTTTCTCGGACAGATCCATGATGCAGGTGTCTAAGCGGGGCATTGAATGTCAGGCTGATAGCTCACTTTCCTGGTGCTCATGATGCCCTTTCAATGCTGTGGAATCTTTGTACACACATTGAAGGGGACTTTGGAGAAAAAAAAAATCTATGTTACCGTGTCCTGCAAGTTCCTTTTGCCTGGTTTCATGTGTCACTTTATGTAGTATGGGAAGATTTTCACAGGTCAGTCCCTGTGAAGAATAGGTCAAGAAATCCACCAAGATGGGGAAAGGAAACCTCCAAAATGGAATGAGCATGAGAAGAAACTCTTCTATCCAATCTTCAATCCATCTCTCAGAGAGGTGGTCAAAGCAGAGTGTTCCCTTCAACCTGATAGGGATGTATGTGCAGTAGAGAGATTCAGTATCCAAATAGATTCTGTAAGAAAGTGATCAAAGTGTTTTGGAGCAGACATTTGGAATAGGAAAATATCTGTCAGAAAAATTTCCTTGACATTATTAGTATTCTTGAGTATCTTATACAAATTATCTAGAGAGTGTGTTGTCAGAAGAATCGTGGTACAGTGCCTTTTCTGGGATCAGGGTCTAGATGCCTGCATCCCGTTGACTCTCGACCAGTAGACATCTGTTGGATATTTGCAGTCCCTGCAAAGAAGTACTATTTATTATAATCCTATGCTCTTTGGCTGGTGCATAAATGCTACAAACCTTATGAGCACTATCGATCAGTAGACTCAAGGTTTCCAACCCTCTGCTGTTGTCTTCTATGGCTTATCTTCGCATAGCCAACACTTAATCCTGTGAGACACTGAAGTCACCTATGCCGATCTCTTGTTCCACTGCCACCACGCATGCATCTTTGCTATTCATTGCTCCCTCGTACTTCTCTCTATGTGCATGGACTGTCTCTCTAAGTATCTGAAGACAATGAATATCTTAGATGCGTCTCAAACCTCTGGGGCCATTCTTATCTGGAATATTTCTCCCCCTGCACTCTCCAACTGAGAGGAACCTGTTTTCCACTTCCCCGAGGTAAATGATTCCTCCATGTGTACTTAGGGGAAAAAATTCTCTTTCCTCACTTCTCACAGCAGTTAACTTTAAAACTGGCATTAACCTATTCTTCCTTGTCTTATACACGCGCTTGATGGTGCTCTAGAAAAGTAATCATGCATACATGTTTCTTGTGTCCCGGAGTAACTTACATATTATAGTTGTTTGAATAATGAATACATTTTTAATGAATATGTAAAATGATAGTGGTGTGAGATTTGTGATCAAAAGGCTGGCAATGGAATTTGGGGTGCCTGTGTATCCATATAGATGCATTCGGTGGGTGAGTGAGCTGATGGGGGCAACTCCTCTTTCTGGCCTCTCTAATCTTATCTCCTTGTTGTCTCCCACACTCCAACTGCATCCAGCGACTCCAGGATTAATTTCAACAGCAGAACAAAGAGACTGGGTTTCTCTTGATTTAGGAATGGCTTAGAGTGGCAGTTCTCAGCCTGTGGGTTGTGACCCCCATAGGGATCACATATCAGATAGCTTGCTTAACAGATATTTACATTATGATTCATAACCATTGCAAAAATTACAGTTTTGAAGTAAGCAACAAAGTAAGTTTTTGGTCGGAAGTCACTGCAACATGTGGAACTATGTTAGAGTCACAGCATTAGAAAGGTTGAGAACGCTGGCATAGTGGATGCAGATTTAAGCATGCACACTATGTAAGTCATCGCAAACAAATTAAGAAATTTGTTTAGTAAGGTGCTTTAGCAAATATATTGGAATATGTATTAAATTGAGCAGATAGCAGTTGATGATCTTTTCTTCCTGATTCAATTAGACGTAATATGGAGGGGTGGCCTATTGCAGATGAATTCTCAGGCCAATCTCCAGATGATAGTATCCTTTGAAGTGATTTCCATAGCATCAAACAACGAGGAACGATCTGTGTGGTGGCTTAACAGTTTCCCATTTTGCCTTCCAGGAGACGGAGCTGTTAGACCTCAGCCTTGTCAAGGATGCCAGGTGTGGGAAACATGCCAAAGCTCCCAAGGTAGGAAGCGCGGAGCCTGTGCCCGTACCAGCTGCTACTTTGATTCTTTATCTGTGTCAAGATATCAATTAATTGCCCCAGTTAAAAGTTTCTGTGGTGCAGATGCTGTAAAGCCCAACAGCCAGTGTGCCCGGCTCATTCGAACTTTCATTACAAGAAGGAAGCAGTGGGAGAGCATATGGGCGGTGTAATACAGGTGTTTGCTTATTGCTCTGTTATTTTACTTTTGTCTAAAGAAAAAAAGTAGATATAGGGAATGCCAAAGAAGTTACAGATTGAGCGTCTATGATGGGAAATTTGAATATACTATATGGGAAATTCTATTCCGATCAATGCTATCCCTTGGTCACTCAAAATATTGTACAAAGTTACTGTCAGTAATGTATGTGAAGTGTGTATAAATTTTGTGCCTAAATCTGGGACATATTAACAAGACGGCTGAGTACATATGCACCAATGTTTCGAAGTTTTAAAATTGGAAAGCTCTTATCTCAAGTACGTTGAGTAAGGTATACTAAACCTCTGTGGGTTAATTTGAAATGCCCAAGATATTTTGGAGACCACTTGCACAATATCACTGACCTCGGAAGCATTACTAAACATGTATTTCTTCACTTGTATTTATAATAATTCACATTCATCCTAGTAAACAGATAGGATATGAAGCAAAAACGCTGTGCAATCAAAACAATCACATCCATAAAGCCAAAAGTTAATTTTGCACATTAGTATGGCGGACTCTTTGGGATATGTCAAGTGGGATGTCATTGGTTTGTCTTTGCGGCATAGTTTCTGAAGATAATATTCAAATGCTGGATGAAGAAAATGTGTTCTTTAGCATATCTAGGTTGGTAGAGTGTATTTTATCAACAGCGAAAGCTCGTCGTTATTGGATTTAATATTTAATGCATTACATACTTTATTTCTGGCAGAGACAGTATCAGCAAAGCAACAAGAGAAGGCATGATGCCACGCAGAGCTTACACTAGCAATTTTCTTTTTTTAGTGTCTTCCCAATACTGTTGCTTTTGCATCTAAAAGTCAGAATAGTTTCGGAATGATCTGGTACTTTGGAGGTGCAGAGAAGTCACCAGTGATCGTTTTCCCTCACAGACAATCCTGCAGCCGTAGGTTGGTGCTAACAAAGTCTGGCATGGAGCAAATACCAGCTGCTGGGGTCAGCTGAATGGGTTAAAATGGTTGACTAGAAAATGTGAAAAATCATGTTTAGAAGGAAAAACAATCAGGAATGTCTGCAAGAAGGCATCTGAACATATTTCATGTGCAACCAGCTAACAACCATTTAGATATCTGTTCTTGCGCAGGGAATTTCAGTGGCTTGGTCTTGGCACTTCATGGCAAGCATCTTGGAATTAACCATTTGTTGATTATACAGAATTATCCCCAGTTTGAGGTTAGCAAAGAATCTCTTCCTCTTCTTCAAACCTTGTTTCATTCAGGCTTCATGTAAGCCTATTAGCTGCATGCATCATACCAATAACTTAGCAGTGAAACTTGCCTTTTAACCCAGGGTTATTGGCCTCACCTTGTTTCAATACTAGCTGAGAACAGTTGCACACTGTACCCCACCCGACTGCTTCTCACCAGTCTCCACTGGTTCTCACCAGTCCCCCATTGGTTCTCACCAGTCCCCCACTGCTTCTCACCAGTCCCCCATTGGTTCTCACCAGTCCCCCACTGCTTCTCACCAGTCCCCCATTGGTTCTCACCAGCTCTCCACTGGTTCTCATCAGCCTTCACTGGTTCTCCAGCATTGGAGCCAAAGCCAAGCCCACTGCCTCTTGGGAAGTGGCAAGGGGGACCTGCTCTCTTTCACTAGCTTATCAGCGAGTGCTTGGTTTATGGATACGGTTTGATAAATGTCTATTGAATGGTGATAAATGATTCAAGTGGCATCTGCACTGTGCTCTGCTGGTAAACTACGATTAGATCTCCAAGTGCCTCCCTTGAGAAGTGCTTTTGAGAGACAGAATACTCAGCTTGTCTGTTTGCCCTAACACTTTCCTGGAGAGAAGGGCTACTTTCTCTGTGGGCCATTTTTGTTCCTTACTGTTTCTCTGAGCCTTACTGTACACTCACATTTACAAAGCCTGTTCTGTTTACCTGGATGACCTTGTTGAGACCTACTTACTCCTCATAGGCTCTTAATAGGTGCTTAATAGGAGTGCTGTGGGGAGGCAATGAGATAATTCAATAACAAACCATTTGCACAGGAGATCTCGACTTTAACTCCTCATGAAATTATCTGGGAAATTTATATAAAAAACATGTTGCTGCCTGTTTCTTGCTCCCCACAAAGTCTGGTTCTCTGTGAATCTAATGGCTATGGATGATGTGTGGCTTCAGGGTGTTGAAACACAAGGTTGCAGCAGAATATGGGTATTACGACTCTAATGCCCTGATGACGCTGCCATCTTTAAAAAAAATTGGTGGCACTGAAGACAGAACCAAGGACCTCATTCATGCTTTTCAAGTTCTATGTTGAGTTATTCCCCAACCCTTCCTCCCAACATTTTTAAAAATTATATTATTTTAAAATTTCAGATCTGATTTCCAAGAAGTTAATTTTCATCTCATTTTCTTAAATTGGAAAAGTTTAAATGTCAAGAGCGATCGGAGTAGGAGTCTTCTCAAAAGAACTTCGTGGGTCCTCCGGCAATGTGGGTGAATGTGTCGTTGTGAAGATTCCTGAATTTGACAAAGATGACCTCAGCTCAACCTAGATAAATACAAATATAGCATATTTAAAATGTGTGGAGTCTTAGTCTGTCTGATTCTGCCACTCAGTTTATGGCATCAAGGGCCAGGTACCTGTTTTTCTCACCAACCCACTGAGCCTGGCTTCTAGTTCCAGCTCCTTTATCAGGTCTCCAACCCAGTGACGCCCTCAACAGCTTTTGGCTGACAGCAGGGCAAGGAGGTATTGATGGAGAAGAATTGTTCTTTGGAGCCTTCCAGAGTGAGTTCAGTAGGACACCTTGTTGAATAAGGGGTGTGGCTTGAGGCGGATGGCTGTTTTATAGGTTAGGGACCACTAAGAATGGCGGGATAAAGGCCAGATGTGGTGGCAGATACCTTTAATCCCAACACTCAGGAGAGGCAGGTGGATCAGATCTCTGAGTTCCAGGCCAGCTTGGTTTACAGAGTGAGTTCCAGGACAGCCAGAGCTACATACATAGTGAGGCACTTTCTCAAAATAATATTAAGAAAATGAAGAATAAGGAGAAGAAAAAGAGGAGGAGGAAGAAGAGGAAAAATATGAATGCTGGAATAAAGTTTTCAGAACTTAAGACAAGAAATTCAAAATAAAAAGTAGGAAAAAAAATGTAGTGACAGGTTTAAAAGGTAGAGCAGTATTGAAATAGTGACTTAGGCCATAAGCCCAGAACTTGGAAGCCTGAGGTGGGGGTCACGAGCCTGAGCCTAGACTGGGCTGCACAGCAACATGACCCTGTGTTAAAAACAAAAATTCACCAAGGGGTGTGGACATAAAAACACATAAAGGCACAGAGACAGCAAAAGCTGCCGACTCCAGATAGACAGCAGAGTAAAAGGGGGAACAGATTGAGCTTAAGACTTTCAGTAGAAACTTCTAGATCAGAATCAAAGCACCTGTGGAGTCGATGTTTATCAGACCCCGAGGCGCCCCGCAGATGTTTATCTACGTGTTTGTATTGCTTTTGTTCTTCCCAGCATCTTGTCTCATAAAAATTCAACACTGGGCTGAGAATGAACTGTTTCTGTCCCTGCTGTGATTTGAAATGACATTTGTGGGAAATGGAGAAAGCAATGTGATGCCCTGCTAATAAACTTAAGTGTAGACTCCCCGCACAGCACATAGGGCGACGGCTGTTCTTCTGTGTGCGGTTTTTGTTCAAGTCACTGGTTTTGGGATTTCTCATTGGAGTGACTTTGGGAGACTATATAATCTAAATGCAAAGACGCAGAAGGCACCTTACTTACATCTTTAGCGCCGAAAGGCATTGTTCTCTCCTCCCTTTGCCCTTTTCCTCCCCACCACCCATTTATGAAGTTCACTTACAAGCAAGGCGCTGCGGTAGCTACTTCTGGTTTACGCTGTTTATATCCACTCCGTGGGTTGATTTCAAAAGGATCTCTGTTCTCAGACAGTGCCACTGTGGTGTTGGATCTCTTAGCAGTTCTTGACCCAGCAAATTAATTCAGTGCCTTGTGTCTAGCATTAATTGAAATGGACTGGGCTAGAATTAAAAACATCTAGTACAGGGTGGCTTCTTTCATGCAGTGTTCTTGTATACATTAAATACAATTTCTGGCTCATGCAACAAAGTATATATTTTTTTCTAGAAGGTCACATGAGAAAGATTAAACGATGCTAACACAAAGAGATGATATCACCGCTGTCACATCCTTTAGGATGTAGCAAGTGAGTAGATAGGGAGATCAACTAGGGAAGAGCCACTGTCAGCTCTTGTGCTGGCTGTGCCACTGATGAGCTTACAGCAGGGGTGTCTTCCTTCCTCCGGGCCTCACTTTTCCTCATCTGCAATGGGTATGTATGTCTTGTTTGGGGAGTATTTCTGATAGCTTTGATTCCAAATTTTAAATGAGGTGACTAATCATAGTCAGATGTCCCATAGTGTCAACCCTGGAACTGGTATCCAGCAAATTGACATAATCTAACTTGCCTTGGATATGACTAATCAGGTAAAAGTAAAGAGAAAAAATATCAAGTCCTAAGCTCATGGCAGTTACAGGATGCAAAATAGAGTAAAATAATATTTATGTTAAGTTTTTACACATGGCTTCTGGAAAATAATTCTAAACTGAATTTAGACTCGGCAGGAAGCAATGTCACAGTTACAAAGACCTCCCAACTTTATACTACGCGCGGCCTCTAGGCTGTGTATAGTTTTCAGTGACACATGCAGCAATATCTGTGAGAAACATCGCCATGACCTTCTTTTCTGAGCTTTTCCTTCAGTAAAGGCAACTGTTTCACATACTAGCCAGGCAGCCAGATCCTTTGATTGGTAGAGAGCAATTTATGTCAGATCTGTAATGCTGATTTCAACGTGGATGCTTTTTAAATATTTGGGTCAATAAGTAAGTTCTGAATTGTATATAGTATCACCCAAATCCCACAAGGCTTATTAGAGTAAAATTAAAATTTAAAAATTGATTAGCCTTTGCTTTTTTAATTATGTAGTAAATGATGTTTGTAATATTAGTATTATTTTTTAACTTCAATAATTTCAAACTGTAAGGCTTGGCAATGATTTGGTGAATTGCGGCAGGCACATACCTAACTTCTGGAGAAGAACAGCAGTGAACAAACAGGGCAGATGCTCAGGCCCACAGAACTTCTGTTTGGGGATGATGGTGCTCGAAAACAGGGTCTTCCAGAAGAGACCTGCAGCCCCAGAGTTGTGTGTTGACTGATGTCCTGTAGGGGAGTCTCTCTACCCTGGTGGGTTTCATGGCACCAGCCTGAGATCAATGAACGGAGAGCGATGGTGTAAAGCTTGCCTACAGCTTGCCATGGCCTCTAGCGCTACAGAAGCACTCCAGCGTGTCATAGAGCATGGGAGGAGATGACTGGTAAGTCCCCATGAGAAGAATAAGCTAGGAGAGGAATCCATAGGCCATGAGGCATGGGGACCTGTTCTGTAATATGCAGATGTTACAGGGTAAGCTATCTTGATGAAATGAGAATTTAAGGAGGGCCTGAATTGGGTGAATGACCACAAGCAGAGCATCCAGGCAGAGGGTCCCACAAAAGCAAAGGCTCTGAGTGGGGCGTGTACATGCTCTGTTTGAACAACAAGGAGGGCAGTTGAACTACAGTGGGTTTCAAGCCTGAAGCCATGCCAGTGACTTGAGATGTTTTCCTAGTACAGTAAAGAGACACAGAGACTTCTGAGCAGGGTAGAATCAGAGTCTCTGAAAGCTGTGCTATGTTGAGAACAGA
Organism: Arvicola amphibius; assembly: GCF_903992535.2. NCBI lineage: Eukaryota > Metazoa > Chordata > Mammalia > Rodentia > Cricetidae > Arvicola > Arvicola amphibius. The sequence continues at coordinate 40,920,540 of NC_052051.1, read as the reverse complement.
CTTCAGAATGTGAAGGAAAAAGCAGTGGAGAGTGACTGGCAGCCACATATAGCCTGGACCGTGATGTTGGTGACTTGTAGTCAGGGCAGTAGCTGCTGAAGGAGTGAAAAACATGCTAACATCTAAACATGCATTGACAATGGGAACATGGGATTTATTAATGTGCTGGATGAGAAGATTGAGGAGTTACAAAAAAGCAGCTATAAGTATTTTGACCTGGGAAACTGGAATAACTGATTTGCTATGTCGTGAGATAGGCAAAAAAGAAAGGAATACATCTTAAAATGGAAAAGTTCAGAGTTTGGATTTGAATAATTAAACAGTTGTGTTGTCTGTCAAATATCTAATGTGAAGAAGACTCAAACGGTCAGAGGAGATGTTCACCCTGGAAATGGAATTTCAGGTGTTTAAAGCTTGGGTGGGGTGAGTTTGTATAAAACAGGAACACTAAGGCTGGGGAGATGGCTCAGTACGTGCTTGATCTCTGAGCTTGGGATTCTAGTGTGGATGCCCATATCACTGTGAAACGTCTGAGGCATAGTTGGGCATGTCTGAAATCACAGAATTGGGAAGCAGAGAAATGTAGAGCCTGAGAATCCATCTGCTAACTACCCTAGCCGAAATGGCAAGCTGCTGGGCCTTATCTCAAGGCACTAAAGCAGGGAACAGAGGAACAGATCCTGAAATCCTGTTGCAACATCCACATGTTCACACCTGGGCACAGGCTCCTGCACACGGGCATATGCTATATCCACATACGACACACAATGCACAAATACACACACACATGATACAGAATTCACAGATATACCTAGAGAGACTAATGGGAGAGAGATAGAAGATCTCAACTGCATCCTGATGTCCATGGGCTGTAGATTTGATGACTCTGTGAAGAGCCAGCAAATAGCCTGCAAACAGTACTATGCCAAAGAGAGGGAAGCAGAACCCCAAGCAAGCAGCCACTTACTGCCCAGTTGTCTCTGTGATGAATTGATATATGAAAATGTAGCACGCGCTTCCATATTGAGGTTTAGTTAGTCTTGAAGAGACTGAAATTATAGCATGTGCTACAATACAAGCAAACCTTGAAGATATCTTTCTAAGAAAATTAATATGTAAATATTATTATACAAATAATGTAAATATTACCAATATATAAATATATCAAAGGACAAATGAGGTGCGATTCCATTCAGATGTCAGGTATCCGGAGTACACATTCAGAGGGTAAAATGATGGACGGTCAGGGCTGTGAGGGAGGGGAAGTGAAGGCATTGTTACATAGTTCAGAGCGCAGTTTGAGAAGATGAAAGGGTCTCATGGGTATATGATGACGATGGCGGTACCACAGTATGTGTTTTTAATGCCGCTGAACTTTTGTGAATTATGCTTTGTGTATTTGACCAGGATAAAAAAAAAAGATCATCAGTAAGGACAAAGGAAATAACAGAAAAGAATACCCACGTCCCTTAAAATACCTTTAGGAAGAGAAGGCAGAGGGGAATGGAGGTGGGTCAAGCAGTATTTCTTCCTAACCTTCTGTTTTCCTACTGAAACTATGTATTGGGGATACCATTGCCCATTCTTTCAAAATTTCCCTATATCATAAACATGTTTCGCTCGTTTTCCTAAGGGACTGTTTGTTTAAGAGTTGTCAGATCCCAAATAGCTCATCATAGGATCTGGATGCCAACGCAGAAAGCTCATAATGAGCTGTTATTTGGGTGTTCTACAACAGCGGTTTCAATGAATCATCCATGAGGCTTGGAGTTGAAATGAGAACTTTATTCATTGCCCCTTTTGGTGACGATCAGCAAGTTTCCTGACTTGGTCCAGATTTATCATTGCATGAAGCTGCAGACAGAAAAATCTGATATAGATACTTGTGGGCTAAAAAGAAAGAAAAGAATGCTTCATGCAACAAAATCAAAGGTTTCCGCATTTTCTCCTGACTGCTAATGAGATCAACCTCTGGCCCTTATTCTTGGCTTCAGCTGCTTCTTAATTCACCTCACATGTTGCCAGAGCTGTTTCAGAATCGCTTTTGCCATTCTGTTTCTATAAATGTGTTTATGTTTTTGATTAAATGGAAGCAAAATAAAGCTAAAATTTCTAAGAACTTGTGTGAGTGTGTGTCTTTCTCTGTGTTTTTGACAGCTATTCACATTTATCTTTAAATGTAAATTATATGGCACAGTTCCTTTTTATGTTCATTAAACTCCATATATGTCAGTAGTTTCCTTGGAAACAGAAACCTTTATATAACTTTGGTAACAGAAACATTAGGATGCTGGGATTGGGCAGAATGGCTACCTATTTGTACTTGAGTTTCTTTACCTGTTCCTTACCCTCAAGGACAGTCATTAGTGGACAAGGAACAACACTGAAAGTGACCGTTAAGGCACAGTGTATCTTCTCTAATGGCTGGAAGCTTTTACTTTCTCTAAAGCTTTTTTTTTTTTTTCAAATGTGCTGTCTCTCCTGGGATCTTAGACTAAATCCCCTTATTCGAAGAGGTGTTAGTAAGACTCTTATCAGAAGTAAAATTTGAGTGTTTGAGCAATGCCAACATCACTCAGTGTGTGTGTGTGTGTGTGTGTGTGTGTGTATCCATTTCAAAATACAATGAATTAAAAATGTAGATAGTGGAATTAATGTTCTGATTTTTTATGATGATAAATATCTTAACTGTGTCTTCCTGTCTCACAGTCCCCAGGATGCTCAGTGACAGAGGAATGGAGGGAGGGAATCTCAGGAATTAAAGACATGGTGACAGTGAACGTGCGTGTTCTGGTTCCCAGTACTGAAAGCAGTGTTAGCAGAAATTAGTTGAAGCCTGGACAGTTAAAGGCTATAAATCTTGATAATTGTGCTTCTGTCTTATGAGATCTCAATCCATATCCAGTGAGTTCAACCTGTAGAGGTGCAGGGTAGAATTCGGAAGACATTTTTCAATTTCAATCCTTTCAAATGAAAAATTATGCCATCTTGTGGTTTTCACTGTTAATAATTTTTTTAAAACTCAATTCTACCCACTGCCCTGCACTCTGAAGCAGGGCTTCCACTCCAGGGTTCTAATTGAAAGGTGTGAGAAGTACTTGGGGAGCTATTATAATCTTGATGCCTCGTCCACACCCAGATTAAATTACAGTGTGTGCTGTGGGACCCAGACGCCACGTTCCCTCCAAAGTCCATGGTGGCACGCTGGTGCTCTTCCGCTGAGGTCGAGAAGCATTTCCGTAAGTGAAAGGTACCAAATTAAATGCACTCTTCCTCTTTTGAAGATAGGGAATTTAGAATTATTCAGAAGTGCACTGGGAATTTTCCTAGGACCTTTCAGAATAGGCCTCCTTAAACTTGACCGGTGTCGTCAACGAAGAAAAATAAGTGTGTCCCATGGCTTCATTTCCTCTGACTACACTGTAAGATCTATGGGTTAAAAGGTCAACACGTGGATTTGGGGGGAGGGCATAACACAGGTAAAAGAAATATTTCCCCTCAGTATTCTTAAGACCCAGTTTATGGCTTGCTTCTATACAGACTAAATCTGACATAATAAAGATAGGTGTGCTGTTTTCCTCATAAGCAATGTGATTGTCAAATTGGATACCACCTTACAGTTGAAAACATTTTAAGACCTATGTTATTGCTTTTCTGAGTAGCTTTATTGGAGAACATATTGTTTTACTTTTGGCACAAAGTTTTGTACCTAAAGAAACCAACGTTTGTCTTTGTGCACTGGAAATGCGCACTGGAAAGGAGCTTCTGGGGCGAAAACTTTTCGGCGAGACGGCAGTGTGCCAAAGCCAATTGCAAACTATAAAGCCCAGAACATCATTTTCTATTTATGAGACTCAGTTTCCTTATTTGGAATTCAGGTTTAAGCTCTGTGTTTACCTCATCTGGTTGCTGTAGGAATCCAAGAATAAAATTCATGGGAAGGACTCAACACAACTGTGACTTCATTGTGTGTGCAAAATATACTTTACCTATCATTATTAATATACATTAAGTCAATAAAATATGTAGGCAAAACATGTTAATGTGACTAGGGAAAAAGTCTGTTTGTAATATATTGACTATAAAAAAATGAACAAGAAGTCTGGTTATCTCTGTAGCCAGCCACCTACCTCTAGAGAACCATTGTTGCAATCCTATTATTCTAAGACTCACACATCTTATTTAGAAAATTGTCCCAATTTGCCAACAATTTAATAGATTTTTCTCAACAATCAAAATAATTTTAAAGCAATTTGCTTCCAGTTAAGAGTATGTTGGCATTTTTCCCCTGCATTCTGAAATCACTGAAGCAAAATCCAGAGCACTGTTGTGAAATGAAGTAACAAGGTGTGGGGTCAGAAAGCCTCTGATTCAAGCCTCAGTGTGCATATTGTTTGAGAGTTCCTAAGAATTTTCCTTGGTTTGCCTGAAATGGGAATAGCAGCTGGATGGAGCTGTCTGATGAGTTCAGCAGTGGTGAGTAACAAGACTCACATTGTGTTTGGCTTTAGGAAGTTGCTCATTGCTACTCAGTTCTCTACCTGTGTAAGCTCTCTCTCTTATTAGTGCATCCTTCCCTATTAGTATGGCTAATGGGTAAGCATGCACATATATTCCTTGTGATGCCTCCAATTGGGAGATTGGACTCTAAAGTAATTTTACATAAAGTGTGATGCAGAAATTCTGGAATACTAATTGACAGGTGATATTTCACAGATGAAAGAGTTCATAATGGGAGTGTTCCATGAAAACCCAGAGCCAGTAGCCACACTCCCTGACTGGTGTTAGGACTCATGGTGACACACTTGCTGGTTCACAAGTGCCCTGGTGTTGTGTTTGGGATGTTGCGTCTTCTGAAAGCTTTCTGTTGACTTGTAACCTTCTATACAGTGGTGTTAAGAAAGGATACGGTCAGGAGGGTTCGTTTCTTGTGAATGACTTTTGGCCCTTTTTAAAATTGCCTTCACAAAGGGTTCCAATTTCCCTGCTTCTATCATGCAAGGAAACAACATTCAAAGTGTCCTTTTAATGCAGAGAGTGGACTTTATGAGACACCAAATCTTTTGTCGGGTATCCCCCTCTAGTGTAGTGAGAATCAAGTGTCTACTCCTCATAAAACTTCCAATCTCAGAATTTCACTGTCATAGCATAGCTGATCAAAGACACTGAATTCTAATTTTTAGTTTTCCAATGACGGAATGGCATTAGAGGAGTCTTGTCATCATTTAAGGATGACCTCATTTCCACATTGCAATGTGAAGGCGATGTACAAGATAATCTTTAGGGGAAGGATATTGAGATTCGCTACAGATTTTCACAATTTAATGGTGTACAAACAGAAGTTGTTTTGCAGTTATGTGGCATGGTAATAGTTGACGCGGTAATAGGATCTGTGCAACACTGTGGTAGAATGGGAGGAATGGCAGGGTGACGCAGAGGCATTCTGAAGAGCCAACCATTCCTCCTATTTCCCATCATCCTGTTTCCTTTAGGAAGAATTCCCCTCAAAGTCTTATAGATAGACAACTTGGCCCAGGTACAGTGTTCAGAGGTTGGGCTTTGGAAAACAATTGGACAATGAAAACTTTATCTTCTTCAGTGAATTAATCCACTGACAGATTCATATTTAGAGGATTCTGCAAGGTGATAACAAACATTGTAAAGGCATCACGGGAGACGTTTCCTTTGAGGCAGTATCTTGTCCTGAAACTGTCTCTGTCAATTTTCCATTTTAAGAGGTCATGAAATAGCTGGCACTGCCACATGTATTGTGGCCACCATGAGGTTTGCCTTACCTCCGACCTAAAGGAATGGGCCCAGCGTACTGTAGACCGAGAGCACTGAAGGCATAGCCTGATTAAATAGTTCTTCCCTTTAAGTTGTTTTTCTTTGGTATTTGCCATAGTGATAAAACGTGTTTGTCCTCATAATAAGGCATTTTCTCAATTAAAGATGATTCAGGATGTGTTATTCCTGTTCAAAGAAGTGTTTGCCAAAAGTAAATTTTCTTTTACAAATGTTAATTGAAATTGGCTTTCATTATCTTTAGCTGAAATTAAGTATGTTAGTCATCTTGCATATTGTATGAAGTATATTGTTTTCATCCTTTAGTACCATTTTGTGAATTTTGCAAGGCTTTTTAATGTGCCATTGGTTAGGACACGTACAAGTGGTCTGGGAAATTAAACAACTGTTGTTTGTTTCGGGACTGTCACACCATCTGAAGCAGGAGTTAATGAGTGAGCACATTATTCTTAGGGCATCTGAAACACTGTTCTGTATGAATCATTTCCTTGTAGTATTGCTTGAAAATTAAAAGTACTTAGAAACCGTTATCTAAAACTTCCTTGAACATATGGATACTATATGAAAATCTAAATGAAGATTATTTAATATCCTTCCTCTCTTCCTCTCTCTCTCTCCCTTCTCTCTCTCTCTCTCTCTCTCTCTCTCTCTCTCTCTCTCTCTCTCTCTCACACACACACACACACACACACAGAGAGAGAGAGAGAGAGAGAGAGAGAGAGAGAGAGAGAGAGAGAGAGAGAGAGACATACACAAATGCACAAACACACACGAGGGTGTGAGATGGGTGAAGAAGGAAAACACAATTTTGTGTTTACACACCTTTAAAGTAATGGTGCTTGAAATAAACTCTTCAGAGAGACTTAAAAGGGAATAGTGCTTCCAATATCAAAATAAGAGTGAGTATCTTTCATGTGAGTTAGTGTTTGATAGACCATTGGCAAAGGTTGTTAAAGAATAAATTCTATCACAACCAACTAGACATAATGGTTAATGTTCAAGGTTAGTTGCACAAAATTTCATGATTTGAGATGATTGTGCTTCAGTCAAATAATTTATTTAAAGAATACTCTAGAGCATTTGAAATACTGTGGAAATGTGACAAGAGCCCTTATCATTTTCCATTTTTAAAAGAGAATTGGTGTTCTAGTTTTAAAAATACAGAAAGTCATGAGAGATTTAGTCTGTTCTCTGTCATGTTTTACTGATACACAACTGCCACATTAGAGTTTAATTCTTTCATGTAAATTCTTAGAAATGTTTCAATATCTAGCAACTCATCAAGTTTCTTTTAATCAAGTCTCTTCATTGATCTGCATTTAGTTTAAAAGTGCTCATGCTCAATTCAAGATTAAAAAAATGAAAAATTATGAAGCCATATGAGAAAGCAATATATTGAGCTGAACCATGCCTTGCTTTGTAGACCGAGCATGTTTCTTAGGCAATAGGATGTTAGACAATGAATTATGTATTTATCGTAAAGCTTTAGAGGAAATGGGAAATCTGAAGTTCAGGGGTGTGCTCCTGGGGCATTGGGAGGCACCTTGCCCCAGTTAATAAAGGTGATATCGAATTAAATTTAGATTGATTCTAAAGCAGAAACTCACCTATGAGGGATCCAAGTCATTTCAAAATAGTTTATCATAGCAAAATAATTACTTGAGTAGCATTACTTGGTATTAGTTGCATGTGGCAAATAATTCATGCACTATTAATCCAGACCAACTTTGGAACAGTGCTAGGATTACGCATGCTTGGCACTGAACAGCTCCTGGCTGTATGACTTAAGAAGATGAAAATTAATTATTCCAGTGGCCATTCCTGAGTTATTGCTTCAGTCTCAAAGGTAGGAACTTGTCCAAAGGACAGTTAAATACAAGTCTGGGAAAGAGACAGGGATTCTGCCTTTTTATTTTATTGATGTTCCAAGCTACAGCTGCTACAAAAAAGAAAAAAAATCAGAAAGAGAGAGAGAGAGAGACAGAGAGAGAGAGAGACAGAGAGAGAGAGACAGAGAGAGAGAGAGAGACAGAGAGTGAGTGAATCAGTTGCTTTAGATGCTGACTAATTCCAGATACACCGTCATGTGTTTGCTTCTTAAAAGACTAAACACTGCATAACTGGGTGCAGTAAGTGTGGTCGTGGTCCTAAATATTTTACATTTCCAGCAGGTTTTCTTTCCCAAATTACAATCTATTGATCTCCTATCATTCATTTACATTTTAACAGTTAGAAAACACTCTTTGTTATCTTTGATGTGACTACAAATTTTGGACCCAGTGTCTGTATTTAATCTCCCTTGATATTTTTCCATAAATTATAGGACGAGCTGTGGGCTCATCAATTGAAATTGGTTGTTTAATATGTTGTCTTCAAGATCTTTCTCCGTATTTTTCCTTGAATGCATATAATTCATTTGTAGGGACAAAACTGTTTTCTACCTTAGAATAGTTACTTGTTAATTATATTCTATATGAAATACATAACCAAGTAGAGAAAACTCCATATTTCTTTGTGAATATGTTTAGCTATAAGGAAGGTTTACTAGGCAGGTTTGTGGCAAGGTCATTATAATTAATCCATTTCCTGAGGAGGTATACTATTAATTAGCTATTCATTTGGGTCCTTTTGGTTATATTTACACTCAATTTTAGGGCTTAAATTCTCTATGCTTTATATTAACTTTACAATTTAAAAAGGTAAACTATGCACGTGACTCAAAATTTAAAATAATATGAATGAAAATGGACACTCATTCCTTTTATTCATTTGCGGTTCACCTTCTGGCTTTATCTCAAGTTTGTCTGTGCAGAAACAAGAGGTAATGCACATACGTAAACACACAGGTAGTGATCTCGTTCTCTGGGGACAGGTAACACAAAGCCCACCTCTTCCCAGTGTTCTGAGATAACAGTTTCTTTCAAAATAAATAAAATGTATCTTTGTCATTGTCACGTAAGATTAAATTATTTACTTTATACCATAACAGTTTCTGTTTTATTTTTTCAGATTATTTTGCATGCCTTGTGTTTTGCCCATGTGTGTGTGTGCATATGCATCATATTGGGATCCACTGAGGCTAGAAGAGGGCTTTAGATCCCCAGGTGTTGAAAATACAGATGTGGTAAACTATCATGTGGGTGCTGGAAATTGAACCCAGGTCCTCTGGAACAACAGACAGTTGTTCTTGAATGCTGAGCCCCCTCTATAATTTTGTTTCCTTGGTTTGGTTTTTCCAGGGTTTCTCTGTGTCTTTCTGGCTGTCCTAGAACTTACTCTGTAGACCAGGCTGACATCAAACTTCCAGAGAACCACCTGCTGCAACTTACAAATGCTGGGGTGAGAGGTACCCACCAGCCCACCTGGCTGCTGCTGGTGTCTTTTATGATGTGTAAGGATGCAACTGCAAAACAAATGTTTTCCTTTACATAGGCAGAGGTCCAGCTCCAGGATAAATTCCTGGAATGGGTTGTTTTGCTAACATTTCCTTCATAGAATTTTACTGTTTTCTTTCCTTCTTTTTTATAATTTTTAAGAACTTTACTTCCATTTCAATGTCACCTTTTTACAAAATGACTTTAATTCCTACCCAGTTCAGGGGTGCAAGTTTTTCTATAACTTACTTTTAGCTTCCCAAGCACAATGAAAAAAAAAGAAAGAAAGAAAAGTTTACATGAAGATTTTCCCAGTGTCAATCTAGTTATCTTCTCTCCAACATTAGTACCGATGGATTATTTGTGGTGATGATGATGTTGTTCTTAGTTTGAATGGTACATGTCTGTGCCCTGACACTGTTAATATAGTTGTTTACAGCTCTGTAGCTTATGTGTGTAGCACATCTAATCGGAGACTCTAAAACTCATTGGCGTTTGTGATCTTGTGACTTGAAAAGCTTTTTATTCAGTGGTCTTAAAGGAATTAATGGGCTTAAGCAAGTGATTTATATCTAGTGGACATACCCAAGTATAAGACATGCTAAGAAGGTGAAGTGACATTCTAAAAATATGTTGTTTATTAGAACTTCAGGTTTAGATTGGCATACTGTGTTCATCTGGTCACCCGCTCTGGAGAACAGCCCATCTATTCCCTGCAGTAGTGAAGGACCACTGACTGTGATGATGAGACCTAATGTGCTTTAGCCTGCAAAGTGCAAAACCTAAAGAGGTTCTGTTACTGAATCATCACGGAATCTTGAAATGCCGGCATGCATGTGGAAGAGAGAGGATGCTTTTCTGGTTATCAGTGGGAATTTGGCCATAGTTTTCATCAGTGGACCCTTGGTTTCATAAAACCTAGCAGATCCAGAAATGTAACGACAAAATGTATTTACACTTTCACACTTGAAGTGGGTATGGGTTGCATGGAAACAAGTGTAGTCCCATAGCACAGTCCAGACAAGTGGATGTGCTGGTTTATGTGGCATAGGCTTACCAAGACCCCAGCCCTTGGGAAGCAGAGAGTTCAAGGCCAATCTGGGTTATAGAGCAAGAGAAATATAGATGGATAGATAGATAGATAGATTATAGATAGATAGATAGATAGATGATAGAAAAAAGAGAGAAAGATAGGTAGATGATAGAAAGAGATTGATAGATAAATAGATGATAGATAGATAGGTAGATAGATAGATGATAGATAGATAGATAAATAGATAGATAGATAGATGATAGAAAGATAGATGGACAGATATATGATAGACAAATATAGATATAGATATAGGTATAGGAATAGATATATGAACACAGGTACTTTTCCAACTCTCGCCTAGTCACTGGTGCTCAAGCTACCCAGTGTGATTATCCTAATCCTCAAATGCAATAAGGACTTTTTTTAATGAGGCTTCATATACAACTGCACATATACAAGCCATTCTAAAGGCAAGAGCGGTATGTCTCAATTTTGAAGGTTTGGAAGCTCTACAGATTTCTTGGGTTTCATCCAGAGATTTATCAATCTGAGGTAGTAGTAGCCTTTGGAAACTCAGTCTCAGTATTGTGAAGGGGAGGAGGTACTGAGGCCAAGAGTTAAGGTTGACACTCTGAAGACATTTTGACAAAAGACTACACTCTTGGGCTGAAGAAAAGAAAAGGGAAAGAAGCACGGGATTAGTCAGAGTCCTCTAGACATCTAGTCATCCCTCTTTAGTAGAACCGGTGGTAAATTCCTGAGACACCAGTTTTATAATGACCTCCAGAGGAGCTGCTTCTGTATTGTTCAAGCTCCTGTCGGGTCTTACTGGAAGCTTACCGAGGCCCCTTCAGGAAGGTTAACTGTTAAGGTTGACACCCAGCATTTTTACCCCACCCTGACTGATACCCTCTTCCTAGTGAACTGCTTTGTGCTATGGTCTGGAGCATGCACTGCCCTCCTCAGGCAGCCTGTGGAATTCTGCCTCTTCCTGATGCACGAAAAATTTCCCTTTCTGTGTTTTTATTTGCCTTTCGATCTTGTTTATGGCATTTTCTGCTATGCAGTTTTTAGTTTTCATTTGAATCTATCATGTTTTCTTTTGCTTATGAAGAACAGTTTTTTTTGTGTGTATGTGTGCTTACTTTTCCATACTTTATAGGTTTTTTTCATTGTTGATGTTGTTGAATTATTGAATTATTTTGCTTTGGTTTTATGTTTTGAGACAGACTCTCTCTCCAGCTGGGCTGAGCTGACACTCTTCACCCAGGCCTCTTCTTCACCTTCAGAGTTCCAGGATAATAGAGCTGTAGCATCACGCTTAGCCTCCAGTAACTGACTCTCTTTGCATCTTGGATCAGTTTTTTTTTTTTCCACTCTTTGTTATGAGCTATGAATCTTTTCAATTTTATTTTCCTGATTTTTATTTCTTTGTTCCAACACAATGTTTTTAAATTTTATTTATGTGTGTGAGTATGTGTGTGTGCATGCGTGTGTGCGTGTATGTTGCATGGGTCAGAGTACAAACTTAGGGAATTGATTTTCTCCTTCTGTTACATGGGACAAAACTTGGGACTCAGGCTTACAAAGCAAGGGCCTCAACCCCCTGGGCCATGACAGCTCCCCACACTTCTTCCTTTTCAGTATTTTGAAATACAATTGGATCCTTTTAAATTTGCTATTGTTTTATCCTGTTGCTATCTTCTGAGAAGTCTGTTTTGGACTCCTTATAATAAAAACCTCATCTTTCCCCCATGAGTTAGGAGTTAATGCCTTGTGACCAGTTTTTGCCTCAGCCTAGGTCTGTTTCTGGGCTGTTCTGTTTCATTGCTCAGGCTGTCATTGAATATTTATTATGGTGCCTTAAGGTATATTCATGTTCTTCAGTGCAAATGAGGATTATAACTTAGGAATGACAAAAATTAGCCCATTCTATTAAATTTTAACCTCAATAGTATTCTTCTCTTTTAATATTTGGCATCAGAGGAAAACATTTTCCTCAAGCCATGCATATATATATATATATATATATACATACATATATATATCATACCACATGTATGTTATATAACGTATATATATATTATATGGTATATGTTATATGATGCATATTATGTATTATATATAATATGTGTGTTTTAGAGCAACAAATTCCATTTTATACTTGTAAAAATTTAATTTTTCTTGTTTTACTGTTTTCAAATTCTTAGGAAATAGAAAACAAAACCAATACTACTTAAGCAAGTAACATAATCTTATAAATTTAACCACAAAAACCAAAAAATAAAAAAAAATAAAATTTGTTTTCTAAACTCACCTTCAGGAAATCTGTGCTGTCACTGAGCTGTTCATTGTATACTTTGGAGTGTGTTTTATGTAAAAATGACTTGTGTGCATTATTCATGTAGCAGTCCCTTTAAATAGCCATAAAGCATGTAGGAGTAAATTAATGTTGCATCGGCCTTGTGCCTTTTAAGTTTGTCAATTCTAGGAGATGGAAATCTTACATAATTACAGACGTTTCTTTACATTATGATGCTGGTGGTGGCAGAGGCATGAGCCTTGGCTGTGTTATGTGGGTGAAAATGTTTCACTTCCTGACTGGATTCTAATCTGAAGAGGGGTAGGTGAGAACTGTCATTTTCCTAATTGGTGGGAAAAGTTCCAGACTGAGTGATACTCCCTTCACTTTAGTGTCTGAAGGAGCAGTTGTCTGTATGTCTTTCATGCCACTTTATTTGGTGACAGTGAGCACCAAACATAACCCTTCTTATTATTTATTACACTAGGATACAAAAATTGAAGTATATATTGAAATATATTAGATTTCTGGAGTAGAAGTGTCATTTAGAGTATTTAGTAGTTGTCATTTGGGTAGCATTAAGGATTAAACTGAGGTCTTTACATATTGAGCTAGCCTTCTTCGCTAAGCACTATCTTCAGGTCTTTCAATTTTCAAGGGTGTTGGTCTCATTATGTTTCCCAGCCTGGCCTTGAGCTCATGCGGCCCAGAGGAGCTTCACACTTATGATCTTGTCCCCTCAGCCTCCCACGTACAGCATTTATCAATAGTCACTTGTACTTATCCTTCTTAAGGATGTGGTGGTGGCACACGCCTTTAATCCCAGCACTCGGGAAGCAGAGGCAGGTGGATCTCTGAGTTCGAGGCCAGCCTGGTCTATAAGAGCTAGTTCCAGGACAGGCTCTACAGGGAAACCCTGTCTCGAACCCCCCCCCCCAAAAAAAAGATTTCCATCCTAATTTTGGTATCAGTTTATATTATTCTAAAGACTCTTGGAATTTTATTGGCATTTAAGTTTAGCATACAATAATTATCACTTACGTTAGCAGCATACTGATTATGTCTGTCCAAATGGGTAGCATTCTTTCTTTTCCTCCATATTGTCCGTATATCTCTTATATGTGCTTTCAAGAATTTGTCCTACACATGAGTATATTCCAGGTATTATACCACTTAGATTTGCGCTAGTGTTGTAAATAGATAGTGTTCTAGTTAGAGCTTTCATTCATATTTCAAATGGCCTTTAACTGAAGTTATTTTGATGTATACTTCAGTGCATTTTATTGAGTCTTAGGAATATTTTGTACTTCTTTCAAACAGCAATGCAATAAAATGCTCTCTGAGAGCTTGTCTCCTTATTTTTAAATATGATAGCTGTAATTAAGACCTTGCTATTTTTATTTGTTTCCTGGTTTTGTGTATCGTGAGACAGAACCTTACTCATTAGTCCAGTCTGCCTTGTAGTTCACTGTGTAGCCCACACTGGACAAACTTATATTTATCTTGTCTCAGCCTCCAAAGTTCTGATATTACAAGCATAAACCACCATGACCAGACTTTGTATTATCTTTATTTCGGAACTTAATTTTACATACTTTGTCAACTTGGTAAAATTGTCATTCACATGTATTTTGTTAAGAACTAATCAGTATCATGCATAATATTATTTTATTAGATGCCAAATTTGGAACTTTATAATTCAGTTTAAAGGATAGAAAACATCTCCCATTAGAAAATCCTGCATTAAGTATCAAATGATATTGAAGCCAAAGTAAGGTGAAATTTTGGTGTTACTGGTCCTTACACATGAAACAGAGCAAAACAACCGGAATCAGAAAAACCAATGTAAGACAAAGCATAGCAAAGGCCATAAATGGAACAGAATATTTTATGGTAATAAGATAATAACTTTGCCCAATTGGATATGCATTGGATTGATTAAATTGGGAGAAGATGATCAAGCCTTCACCAAGAGGCAGCTGCTCAGAAGACCCTGAATGTGAAGTTCAGTGGTAGCCAGTGAGGCATGTAGATGCTGCAGACACAAAGGGGAGATCAATTATGTTCAACACCCGGAATGGCTGTGCCTGACAACATCTGGCACTCTTTGTAGATTACCCGTCAGAAAAGCGGTTGACTGTTGGCTTACTCACGCAAGTCTTATGTGAAATATGAGTGCCCATTCTACTGGACACCGGGACAGTTGTTGCCGTTACATTGAGAAAGACAGGTTGCATGCAACTTCTTTTGTGTCATACAACATCGCCTAGGTTTTAAGTTAAAGTAGCTTTTTAAAAGTTTTTTTAAGGGCTCATGTGTTTGTGTTTATATAACTTACCAGTTTTACATATTTAACAGTAAAATGTGGCATTGGTTTTAATTTCTTTCTCAGCAAGTTTAAGTATCAGGAAGACTGACAGGAAAAGCAATGGGTGTTGTAGTTTTGAGGCATGACTCCTCTGTGCAAATTTTTTTACATTAGAGTTTGAGCAAACTATTTGACTGTCTACATCAAAAGAATACGGAGTGCCCCAGTTTTCTACCACGTCCAATCAGTGTTACATTCATTCTGCCATTTTCTACACTTTTCTCTCGAATGCCAAATATTTGGCAGTTCACTGTGGGAAGCACATCTCTGGTGTTGACGTGAAAATATGAAATTAGAAGGCAGCAAGTTGGAGGGGAAAGGAAAAATTCCCGTTTATTTCACTTTTCTTCCTTCTCTTTCCTTAAGAAACATAATTAATCATGCTTTGTGAGTAGCTAATATATGGGGAAAATACAAGTTTTCTGCTGAAGTATAAAATTGAAGGCCTTGTTATCTTAAAATGACAAAGTCTAGGGTAGTGTTCTATAATATCAGGTTTCTATGACTAAAATATTAAAATTCTTCAAACAATGACTTTTCAGAAATATTTCGTGGACACAGTTTTTTTCAAATCTAATCTTAATTCTTTTCAAAATAAGTTTAATACAGAATCCATAGTATTTTAGAAACATGATTCAGACATTTAAAATGACAGTTCCTATTAATTATGACTATTTTTATTTCAAATAATATAACAAGACATTTTTCTTGGAGATTCTGTGGTCAGGTTAGAAATGTTTGAAAGACGGTATGTGTTTCTCAGGTTCTGATTCCTGGAAGTCCTTCATTTATTCTCTGACCCTGGAAATGAGCCTCTTTGCTCCCAGTGAAGGCTCAGATCCTGAGTCCTCAGTGTGTAGTTCTCATGTTAGAGGTAGAGCTTGGTGTTCCTCTCGAGCTGCAGCAGTTGTCCCGAGACTCCTGGACATAAGCCACAACATTTTGTCCTGCCGCTGAGTGCCTCTGCCTCAGGTCAGGCTTGCACATGTGTCTCCTCTGTTGTGGGTTGAGGAGATGGCTCTTCTGATTTTTAACTGGGATCTCTTGGGGGAACATTTTGGGGTCCGTTTACTTTAAGCAGGTCAAAAATTGCCTCCACTCTTCCTCAAGCACCCCACATCCCGTTAAAATTGCCCCGGCCTGGCCATGCTCTAATGGAGAAAACAGAAGGAACACCAAGGCCTCTTGAAGTGTAGTCTCCATCCCAAAAGGTACCCACCCCATCAATTATACCATATTCTCTATGTCAGTGTAAGTCTCTATCTAGTTCATCTTATATTTGAGTAGAAAAATAGCCTGCTCCTTAATATAATGAATCAGCTACTTATGATGGCAAAACTGCTGGATGATATGAAAAGTGGGGAATTTGAGGCCATTTTTGCAATTCTTCTTTTTCTTCCAGAAGATGGGTACTTCCACCAAAATTAGAACCCCTTGGAAGCTGGATGCTCAGTAGGCAGAAACTTTTCTGTATGTATCTCTGCTATTGATAGTACCAGTTCACAAAGCCAAATGTTCAAAAACAGTTATTAAACTTTATAATTTAGAATCATATAAATAAAACCCACCACCACCTGGTAATTTTTCCCAATATTATAATTTTCATTTATTTATTATTCTATTTATTTATCTATTTGAGTATGTGTGTTCATGCATGCACATGCATGCTCTTGTATGCATGTACCACTGATGGCATGCAGGAATCAGAAGACAGCTTGCAGAAGTCTGTTCTCTCCTTCTGCCATGTGGATCACAGAGATCAACTTAAGTAGTACTCCCTGCTTGCTGCTGCTGCTGCTGCTGCTGCTGCTGCTGCTGCTTCTTCTTCTTCTTCTTCTTCTTCTTCTTCTTCTTCTTATTCTTATTCTTATTCTTATTCTTATTATTATTATTATATCTATGATTTCAGTGTTATGGGTAACATTTTTCCCTAAATGTTGGACTTTTCTATCATGGTGGACCACTGATATTCCCACCTCAGGAAGCAGTACCTTGAAATGTGGTACTTTGTCACGCTGCGTACATGGAACAGAAAACCCCTGGAAAGCTTCAGAAAGTTAATTCTTTTTGACCTCCTGTCCTTTCTTATGCTCCCTTCCCTCTCTCAAGGTGGGCCATAGATGCTTAGACTTGTTCTTCCCTCAAGGTCAGTCCCCAAAACTCCAATCCTTGTCTAAAAACACAGAATAGAGGTGCCTAGGGAGATGTCATGGCTAAGTAACAGCTTCCTGAATGGAACTCCAAAACAGATAAGGGACATTGGATCCGAACTGAGGAAATGCCAGTGAGCACGGTCTATAGTAGAGAGACAGTAAGTCAGCTCTGGCTCAATCGTTGTGAAAAGCTCCCAGCTATGGCCGTAACCGGCTCGAGGAGCATGTTTACGGAAATCTGAAATGGCTGCTCTAAGCCACTGGAAATTAGAAATGAAGGACACAAATGCTTGCCTTCTTCCAGCCCGTTTTCTTAGGTTTGCGATTCGATGCTTGGTTTCCAGGCACTGTTTTAAAGTGAAGACCCTGAGTGTGTGAATCTGGAGGTGGGTAAACGCAGAGCGCATGCTCAGAAGGAAGCTTCCTTGCTTTCTGGAATGTCACACCTCTAGGCTTATTAGCATTTTTGTCTAAGTCACTGAAATGGCGCTGCTAAGAACTCAACTGTTAGGGGTCTATTTTCAGCCGCGCCCCTCCCCAGCTGTGTGGCACGTGAGACAAATTACCTTACATCCCCCCCCCCCCCCCCCCCCCCCCGCGCCCCTCGTGCCACACACATTGCTGCCTGATCAAGACACTAGAGAGCCATGGGTTTCTCCAGTAGCAGTGGTATTTACTGTTGTTTCCATGGCTAATAGCCATGTCATTTTCATGATTCATGTTCTACTTTAATAAAGATTCTGATTATAAGGTATAGTTGATTCACTATCAAAAAAATAAACCCTAATTATCAGTATCTCCTACAGTGTTGAGCGCTGAATGTTCTTAAGAATCAAGTAGCTATTTAAGGAGACATAGACTGACTGAGAGAGACCACTGTCATGTGGTTCACTTGCCCTGTGGTCCTAGTAAAATCAGCAGATGGTTGAGGCAAGTCATATATGTATATGTGTGTGTGTGTATGTATGTATGTGTGTATATATATATATATATATATATATATATATATGCTCTTGCCAATCCAGGAAGTTTTTTTTTTCTATGATAACATTCATCTGACTGCATGTAGCACTCTTTCCACACAAAACAGAAAGGCCACTGGGAGCTTTCCACGTTTCAGGCCTTATATTGAATATGTCCCAGTCCAGACAGACAGACATTAGCAATCATTGTGTGGTATGAATATTATATTCAAAAACCAAATTCCCTGTCTTCCAGAGTAGGCAATACCTTGTTCATACGACTCGTCTATACTGTTAAGGATGAGGTTGACCCTGAGCAAATGTAGACACGAACAGTCATTTAAGAGAGTGTTGGGAGTTAGGAGAATAATAAAGCTGAGGAATAAGGGAGAGGGTGATGGGAGACGCCACGGACCTGATGGATTTGTATTTATGTCAAAGGCAAATGATAGATCTACTCACTTGATAGCTACAGATTAGATTAATAAACAACTAATTTGCTATAAACTCTTACTGCAAGTATTTCTTTTGTGTCAAACTATCTTCAGTCATTTGCTCAGTTTTCAGTTGTGTGCTCTGACCAGAAGCCCCAGAGCTATGATGTCGAACTGCTCTTCCTTTGAGCTACTGAGTGCACAATGCTCTCACAGCAGCCACAGGAAGCAGGTACTTTGCTTTTGCTTTCTGCATCCCACCCCTGCTTCCTGGTGAGCACACACATACAGGGTGTGGTTGCTGAGTCAGTGAATTCTGGGATCCTCGAGGACAAGTATTTTCCTAAGACGATCCCCTTAGCTAGTATGTCAGAAACAGTATAAAATCAACCTTGTTTTAAACATCCTTACTCAATATTTGCAATGTATACCTTTCGGGTGAGTGTGCTATAGTATCATAGAGTAGCCTGTTTATCCTTTTAGCATGTATTTAATTTTTATTGAATTTGTTGTGCATTGTTTAGCCAATTATGTATCCATTTGTGAACAGTCTACCTTTATTGAATTACTGATTATTTTAAGATTATTTTTAGTGTCTTTGTGTATGTGTCTTTTTGCATGTGCACAGACATGAATACACATATGAATGTATACGTGCCCAACAAAACCAGAAATGTTAGCTCTCCTGGAGCTGGAGTTATAGGTGGTTGTGAGCCACCTAACTTGGTTTCTGACCCGTGAAACTTGGTCTGTCTATCTGGTTCCACTTGAAGTTATTTTCATCTGTAGAAGATGTGATGACAAACCATACCCTAAATAAAATGCCCATGTCCTAAATCCCAGACCCTGTGGATGATTTCTTGTCTGGAAAATGTGATTCTTTTCAAATATAACTAAATATTGAGAAGAAAACAAAGCAAAACATCCTGTGTTGAACAGTGAAGAATAAAATGCAATGGCAAACGTCTTATAGACCACCTGGCGCAGGCTGAACACAACAGAAGTAGAGGTCAACGTTGTGATGGAGATAGAGCCAGAAGCTGAAGGTGGGAGGAGCCTCCAGAGAGACTGACCCTATGGACATTTTAGTTTTAGATTTTTGACCTCCAGAATTTTACCTAAATGGCAATTGTTGTTGTTGTTTTCGCACAGCCATTATAGGAAAGGAACAATGTGAGATAAGACAATTTGCCACATTGTTTCAACTTAAAACTAAACTATTACACTCATCACAGCCAACCCTGAAACTTGACCATGCCATATTGAATGTGTATAAATGTAAACTGTACTCTGAATTTTTAGTGTTCATTTGGAAAAAAATAACAATATGTAATTAGTAGCTTTGGGTGCTAATGATAGGTTTAATTAGTATTTTGGAAATATTGGGTTAAACAAAATGTACTATTAAAATGAATTCACCTTTGTCTTTCTACATTTAAAGATGTGTCTACTAAGAACAACAAAGCATGCAAATGGCTTAACTTACATGCCCAAGATGTAACATCTGTATGAGCAGGGGTGAGAGACTGCACATCTGTCTTTTCAAACTGCTGTTGGCTCACAATAAAGCCACCTGTTCAGTCTTCGTGAGTAGTAAAGAATAAAAACACTGCCTTATGACTTTGCTCACATCCTGTGACACCATTTGAAGTATAAACACAGATCCTGTTTTATCCATCTCTGTAGTTAAAATGTCTAAAATTTGCTTGGGATATGGCTCTGTGGTTATGAACATTTGATATTCTTACAGAAGACCAGGGTTAAGCTCCCAGTACAACATGGCAGTTCAAAACCACCTCTAACCCCAGTTCCAGGGCATCTGACTGTCTTCTTGCTTCTGAAGGCATTGCACACGCATTGTGCACGTGTATAAATGTGGGCAAAACACCATTCACATAAAACAAAAATAAGATTTTTAATCTAAAATTATCCAGAAGAAGCTCTTACCAAAAGAACAGTGAAATTACTTCACCTGTCAGCTATATTTCTTTTCCTCTTCTGACCCTGTCAACAAAAACACTGTTTCCTTAGTAAAGAAATTGACACGTTTAAATAAGAAAAGTAAATGAAGATTGTGCTTTCATTTCCCAGCCGCCCAGAACCAAATAATCACATAGATACTATATTAATTACAATACTATTTGGCCTGGCTCAGGAGTATTCCTAGCTAGCTCTTACATCTTAAATTAACCCAATAATTAATTAATTAATTTAATTAATCCATTCTATTAATCTATGTATCGCCATGATGCTGTGACTTACTGGTCATGTTCTTACATCTTTCTCCTTCAGCAGCTACATGGCATCTCTTCAACTCTGCCTAATCTCTCTCTCTCTCTCTCTCTCTCTCTCTCTCTCTCTCTCTCTCTCTCTCTCTCTGTGTGTGTGTGTGTGTGTGTGTGTGTTCAGATTTACCACCTAGTAGCTTTACACTACTAAGCAATGGGCTGAAACAACATTTTTCATCAACCAATAAAGGCAACACATATAGAGAAGGACATTCCACATTAAAGAAAACTGTGAATCAGCTTCCCCAAGGCATATGAGTCAGCCACAGCTGTGATAAAACTGTGTAGCAATGTCTCCCATAGTCAATAATTTATAATTGTAGGCATTTTCTTAGATATTACACTTTGGTATAGTAGCCATGTGATGCTGAATTATTCTGGGTACTGGCTGAGGTGGGCTCCAAAGGATATGGCTAAGGACTATGGTCTAGAGCAGGCACATCTGGTATCATTAACCCATCCAGAAGGGGCTTCTATATCTTTGTATACATTTTTATTTATAAAACTAAAGAAAATGACTACAATACATTTTACAAGTTACTTTCCCCAATGTATTAGATCAAGTTGAGAAAGTCCAGGTTGTGTTTATTTTTCTGGAGATATTAAGCCAAACTCTGAAGTAATTAGACCACAGCAAGGATGTTCAAGATAGTCTTGTTGTTAGCACATATTTGTAAATTTTCTTTCATACCTGGCAAAGTTTTTATTTTTATATCATCTGTGCTTAAATTATAAAACAATGAAGTTATCCATTTTTCTATTTTCCTTGCCTTACCCTATTGTTCAAAATTATCAAGTCTTGCTTTATTTCCTCTTTCAGACAAAGATAGTGTTTATTTCCTCAATAAACCTACAGTCCACAGAGTGTCTTCCAGATTTATTTTAATTGTTAAAGCTTGTACTTAGCAACATAAAGATACAAGAGTGAACAGTCTGAGTATTTGTATTTTGGTGTTTTTTTTTTTTTTTTTTTTTTTTTTTTTTTTTTTTTTGCTTGTTCATTTTCAAGTTACCATTCATAATGAGCAAGGTGTTTTTAATCTGAATATTTCAACTCATGGACACATGGTTTATCAAACATTTGAAAGCAGTCAACCATATTCTGGGTTGTTCATTTCAAAGGTGCTTTAAGGTAGCTCTAGCTGAGTATGGAAGGTGTCTGTCACCAGTGCCTCTCTGCAAAGATTTCACCCAATACAATGCACTTCTAGAACCTTTATTTGTGGCATTTACATATTTTGAATCTTCAAGTTTTTAAAAACTTTCCCAGTCTTCAGTTAGTTTTTAAAACTCACAATGTAGAATGATTGAACTGATGATGTCATGTGACCTTCCTGAAAAGGGTTGCATCTGATGTAGACTTTCGCCAGCTGTCTTTTTCTAAACTGGATTTCATTGAGCTTCCTTCAGAGAGTTTGTAATATGCTTGCTACTTGGGTGTATCTTTCTTGTCCAGAAAGATTGTTACCCTTTAACCAGTGCTGAGCAAGGAGCAGCATTTTCAACTACTGTGAAGATGACTGTGTAGTGATGAGCTGCAGGCAGGCCTGCTTTTCATCCCTCCCGGCTCCCGGCCGCCTGCCACCTGGCTAGTTTTACACCCGAAATAATTACACGGAAACTGTATTCTTTTAAACACTGCCTGGCCCATTAATTTCAGCCTCTTACTCACATCTTGACTAACCCATATCTAATAATCTGTGTAACACCACGAATGGTGTCTTACCGAGAAAGATTCAGCACGTCTGACCTGGTGGCTGGCTTCATCGCATCTCTCTCCCTGAGGAGAGGCATGGCAGTTTGACTAACTTAGGAGAGGCGTGGCATCTGACTGAGCCATCTACCTCACTTCCTTCTTCCTGTTCTGTCTACTCTACCCACCTAAAGGCTGGCCAAGGCAGTTTCTTTATTAAAACAGAAGACTCTCCCACATCATGACTGGAGACATAAACTGGAAAAGAATCCTTTGCATGCAAAACTAACCTGAGAGAACATGGGTAAGAAACAAAACACAATCTGGTTTTCTGACAGAAGGGACTTTATTCCCCAGTCTTTATATTGAGAACTAATGCAGAATGGACACTGGGCAAGGGTAAAAGGTGAAAGTTGGCAGATGTGGCTACAGTGATGCAATTGAAGTTTCTTGATGGCGCAAGGAAGGAAGGAAGGAAGGGAAGAAAGAAGGAGGGAAGGAGGAGAGGAAGGATGGAAGGAAAAAAGAAAAGACCATTGTTCCAACATTCCAAAAACAGTTCTGTCAGACAAGCCTTTTATACTGCTAGAAATCTTTGTCTATATAGTTCAGCCTGGCAGCCACTGCTCACACACGACTATAGAGGATCTGAAACCTGACACTGTGACCAACGACACGAGCTTCTAGTGTCCTCTGCAGAACATGTGCCCTGTTTTACCACTTAGAGTGTGGCCCTGTGCGGGTGTCCTCTGCATCCTTGGGGAGTTCATTGGCAATGCAGAGTTTTGACTCTTACCCAAATGTACTGACCTTAAAATATGAGATCCTTTGGAAAGTGATGTGCCCCTGAAATTTGGGGGAGCCCTGCCTTCTAGACATTTTCATTGGCTATTTAACCACCCATTTAGAAACACTGGCGGTTCTGTTTTTATCATGCGTGAGTGAATGTTAGCATTGCGTTCATTGTTTCCTACTGGAAAGTATTTGCAACAAGAGTGAGTCATATAGTATTTTCACGGCTGTCTCTAAACCTCTTCCAAAATGAGGGCACAGCTGACCCTGTTGTTTGTTGACCTGTTGATTCCTTCATGAGGAACAAATACAGCTTCTTTCATGGTAGATACTGTTGTCTGGGTTTGTGGACTATCTCCGGATGAATTCATGTATGGCCTGGGTTTTTCTGTGGTGAATGGTAAAGCAGGTTGGAATGGGGCTCTTGGTTCATTCTTGAGACCAGGTTTTAAAAACTATACGTTTTGAAAGAAAGGAAATGTCACGAAAGCAGGCACTGGAAAGTGCCGTGCCAGGATCATGGGTTGTGTGAAAACTCTACCACCGTCCCTGTTTAGCAAGTGCCTCACCTACAGTAAAACAAATGGATCCAGTTCAGTTTAATAAGTCATAATAAAAATGCTCCTGAACTCATGGGCAGTCTAATTGTAATTAGATTCTTTAATTGACTTTCAATTGAATTCCCATCCTCTGTTCTCAAGGGGGTCATATATACTTTGCAAGGAGACAGGATGTCTGAGCAGAAAATCTTGGGGAAAAGATACCAGTATGCCAAATTCTAGAAGCCCATTTTTTATTGGAGAATGGTAATGCCTGTAGCAAGGGACCTTAGTGAAGAGGGGGTGATTCCATGAACCCATGTATCTCAGAAAAACAGGCCCTCTAGAGCACTCCGTGTAGGATATGGATATGAAGATTCCTGGATTTTTCATGGCAGCCACCCGTAGTCCACCAGCTCTGAGTGGATACCTGCTGCTGCCTGGCTTGCAGGCAGGTCCCTGGTGAAGTCACTTCATTTTCTACAGGTCAGGTGAATTGCTGAAGTTGGAGCTAAGGAGGCTCGAGTTAGTTTTACCTTGTCCTCTTCTCCTCAGTTCACATAGTTTACGTCTGCTGTCCCTGACCTATAGTTAACAGATTCCCACCATTAGATGTTTAATATCGATGCCATGTCTTCTCTTCAGCTCCCCTGGCTTTGTAAGATGTAGTAATCCTGATTCCGTGACACTCAGAGTGACTCTGATTTCCCAAACATGTGCCAACTTCATCAAAGCCCAGCAAGAGGCCCCCATGGACAATGCCTGTCCATGTTTGCGCATTCTCAGAGGCCTGGATCTGCTTTAGTAGACCCCAGAAGTGAACACTGAATTGTTATAGTCCCCGTTTCTGGTTTGTAGAATGAAATACAGGTAGGATTCAAAGAATGGGGAGTTCATTTGGCTTCCTCACTTTGGTTTATTTGGTAGAAGCAGGAATGCCAAATGGCATGACACTAGCCCTGAAAGGCAGCCTTCTTTCTGTGCTCAATAATGGAACATGGGCTATCACATGGCAAGAGAGAGGAGCCTGCACTATGGGTCTCTTCCCTCTTCTTGTAATACCATCGTGAGGCTGTCCATTTAAGACTTCTTCTAATCCTAATTAGCTCTCAGAGGCCCCACTTGCACTATATGAACATGTGTTGGGAAGTAATATGTTCAGTGCATAAGCTTTTATAGCGCACATTCATGCCACAGCAGCAATCGCATAGGAATTCCTTCTGGACTTTAACTACCACAGCTACCTACTAACAGGTCTTCTCTAAACTTCTCTGGATTTCTTTTCTCTATAAAATTATTTATTTAATATAAAGCACTTGTATTGCCCAGTATATTTTGGAAGGTGGTCATTGGGGTTTTTAAAAAGTTCTGTTATAATGAGAAAAAAAATCTTGCTTTCATTACTGGACAGTTGTTTTGTCTATGATTTCTTATATAATTATATCTCAATTTTCTGATACACTGATGGCTTTGTTTCAACCCACTGTCCTGGAGAGGGACTGGTCCCTCCCATGCTTCCTTAGTGCACGTGAGGTCCTGTTTCATTATCTCCCTGCAGCAAAGACATGAGTAACAACTGACACTTCTTAGAGCTCCAAGAGACCCATTTCTTTTTAAACTCGCTGCATACAAAATAGTTTGTAATTTTCCACCAAAATTCATTAATATGATTTCTACTTGATTATTGCAGCTAATGATTATGTAAGCATCCTTGCTCATGTGGAAAATTGAAGATGTTAAAATAGCCTTTAGTCTTTTTAAAAACGAAGTTAAGCTGTTTTGGTGTATAAAATTAGTGTTTGGCTGCTTTAACACTATACACAGTGCTTTGCTGTGCTATCTACTTTAAGAGTGTGCTGAGTAAATGAAATGAGTTTTGCAGAAATGTCTGGAGTCTTGGCCCTAACACAGTGCCTGATAATACAAAGTGTCTCAGAATGTTACTGATTATTATGATATCTTCAGAAGACAATAGTATAGAGTGGGACCTGCCCTTCCAAAGTATAGTTTGTTCCTTAATTAAATGTGTATGGATCCAGTTTGTCAGAATGCTAGCTTTGATGTATCAATGTGGCAGTATGAGTGTCATTGCCCTTGCTTTGTAGGCTGTGGAAAGCTGTAGCCACAGCCATTTTATATGCAATTAATATAAAATACATTTGCATGCTAGAAAGGTGCCGGTCAATGCTGCATTATTTAAAAAGGTCACAGAAGCAAATCTGACTCCTGGTACTTGCCAGCTCGACGATGCCTCTAAGACATATACATCTTTATAGCAGAGCCGGCTCTCGATTTCCTTCCTTCCCTGTAAAATGTGGGTAATCTTTCCTGCTCAAAGGACTGAATGAAATGATAGAAGTGCCCTGTCATCTCTAAGTGCCCCTGCGAAGAGCTAAGAAGAGAAGCATATGCTGAAAAGGCCCCTTGGCTAGTCCACAGCATCTCTTCCTGGTTGGACACTCACAAAGGACAGGATGTGAGGTTGTAATTTTACTGTCTATGAACTATCGCAAGGCTTAATTTGTGATCACATAGAACCATAAACATTACATATAACGTGGATTTATTGAATTGTTATCACAGTGCTTTCTTATTATAATATGTTTTCAGTGAATGAGACTTCGAAAAGCTTTGTCTCTGTTTGAATAGCTAAAGCACAATGTCGTAACATGATGCAAGGCCAGGTTACCTGGGGGTGGACAGTCCACATCAGGAAAAAAAATCGATTGCCTGTGCTGTTCACAGTGACTCATGCTTCTTGGAAGTGTCGAGTTTTAAAGTCTGTTTTTGTTTTAAATACCTTGGTGGAATAGAGCAGTTTGACAGTCTGGTAGAAAAAATTCTGTAAGTCTGAGCTGTCAGATAACATATCCTGAGCAAAAGATGAAGTGGGGGAAGGGCAAAACTGAGAGAAGTTAGACACAAGGAAGCTTCCCCAAGAAGACAAGGAAGGATGAACAGTCCCTGCTCACACACAGAGAAGTAATGAATTATGTATGTACGGCTGGTACCTTCCAGGCTTTCTTTCCACCCAGCGCTACCTGTCACAGTCAACACACTGGCAAGCGTTTTCAAGCTCAATCCTCTTGATTTGAAAGTTTGTGTAACTTGTTTCAGGAGGACAGAGGCAAAGCAAAGTGAAGAAAACAAAAAAGGAAAGTTTTGTTTTCTTATGCTAGTTAAGCGTTTGTCATTGAGCTACCCCTCCCCCACACACACTCTTGATTTTGCTTGCTTGTTTGTTTTGCTCTGCCTTACTTTGAAAGATCAAGGAGGAAGTGCCCTTGGAGCTACAGAAGTTTAGGGTGGAATTGACTTTTGAGTACTTATCACCTGCTAGAAGGGCATGCATCCATCGGATGTTCCACGAAGAAGAGCTTCCAAGAGCCATGCATCTAGGGAATCTCAAGGTGTGCACATGGACTGTGACGGTTCCTGTCGGCACTCTGCTCAGACCTGTGTTAAACATACCGTCTATTTATCAGTAACTCAGGGTTTCTGACTTGATATCTCACTTGCTATCTAATTCCTTGGGGGCGGGGCTTGTGAAGGTTAATTTATGATGTCAACTTGACTCTTAAGAAATGCCTTGGGCCTTAGTGAGGCACGCTTTGGATGTTTCTGTAAGCGTGGTTTCAAGGAGACTTGAGATGGAGGGCACCAACCTATGGGCCTAAACTCTGAGGTGGCTAAAAGGAAAAAGAAAGGCAGATGAGTGCCTTCAGGTCCCTCTGTATCTGGTTCTTGATCTTCACTGATTTGAGCGAGCAACCCCGTTTTCCCTCTGCCATACCATTTCTGCCCTCGTGCCTTCATGATGGGTTGTACTTTGGAACTGTCCATCAAAATAATCCCTTTCTGCCTCCAATTATGCTTTGTAAGACATTTGGTCATGTCAATGAGAAAAAGTACTTATACATGTTTAGTTAATCCAAACTTGAGTTTTTCCTACTATGCCCCACATCAGCTTTGGTTCTTTCTTGAGCAGCATTAGCAGCAGCATCTCCAAGGGTCCTTAAAATGTGTCAGGCTCAGCTGAAACCTAAGAAATAAGAATCCATATTTTAGGCAGATTCTCAGAGGATTTGTATTCACAGAAAAACATGGGTCTAGTGTGCATTCTGATTTATCACCTTCGTGTCCATCAAGTTAGGGGCCTCCAGAGGAAATCAGTATGGAAATAGCAAGTGTTATTTACATGCTTAGCATCAGCGCTGATGGGCCATGGTTTTTGGTGATTAGACAAATAGACCTGCTGCATTTGTTTAGTGGGTTGTGAGCAATGATACTCGACATTACAAATCACAGACAGACAGGCAAACGAGCTGGTTCCTCTTCTGGGGCACTGTGATAACGGGCGATGGTTGTAGAGCCAGGTGTATTTAGTAAAGACAGAGCATGACTGACACCTTGAGATGGATTGCATAGATAAAAAGAGGGCAGAGAAGTCCGGAATTGCAGCTTGCCGTTGAAAATATGATTGATACTACTTTCAAAAGTGATTGTTTGTTAGCCCCGACAAGTGAGACATTTCTGGGAAATCAAAACCATCACTCGTTATTTAAACTGCCGCAGAGATATGTATCAGACCAAGGAAAATATGTGCAATGGACGAAAAACGGATAAAAGCGACACCTGGCTTTGAGGATTAGCAATGATCTCTGTCTTGCTACGGGCTGTCCATGAATGTATGCATGCATGAAACTCAGTGGATTATTAACTTAAGATCTGAATATCTCACCGAATACTAACGATACCGCAGCGAAAAGAAAACATTTGTCTTATGAAATCTAGCTGCAGCTGACACCAGACACAGCAAAATAGGCTGGCCAGTTCACCCTGCTGGCGACACGAAGGCTTTTGCTGTATGCAGCAAGGCTAGGTATACTGATCTCAGGGGCGTCCTGATTAGTGATGCCAGCTCTCACAGGTTGCTAGGTGAAAGTATGGCAGAGGGTTCGGTGGCATAAACTCTGGGTATGATCCAGCCAGGCTCAGTCTGGCCTTAGTTACCATCAATCTAAGGCATGACCTTTTTGTGCTATCGTTTTCTTACCTGCACAGGGCTAACAGATGAAACTTGTCTTTTACAGCATGTTTGAAAAGACAGGATAATTTAAAACCCATGAAGAACATACAAAACTCTCCAAGCGTATTTTTTAGACAAATAAAGTGACTAGTACCATTATTGTCTTTTCAACCAGTTTTATTTTGACATGAGGAATCAGGATTTAAGATGAATTATTACTAGGTGGACCTGTTACTGAATTTTTGAATTACTTCTTCGCAGTGTTATTGGCAGTTAACCATCAGCCTATTGATAAGCCTCGAAACATAAGGAGTCATCTGTTTTGGTAGTCACTGTATTCTTGAGGCAGTAGGGCGGTACCAGACATGATGTAGATGAACAGTAGCGTTGGAATGGATGAACAGACAAGTGATATTTAGATAAATCTAGGAGGTGTTGGGGGAGAGCAAACCAAAATCAGATTTAATGGTATGAAAAAATATAATCAATAAAATAAAGAAAAATAAAGGAATAAATAGAACAAATTCCTGAAGTTATCCCCACGAGTATTGTCTCAATTTTTGCAAATTATTCTTTGACCGTTTCCAACATGTATATAAATGTGTTCTGATTACTGTCACCCTTACCTTACTTCTCCATCACACCCACCAGCCCTCCCACTCCTTACAAGATCCTTCTTCACACTTTCATGTCTTTTCGTGTTGATTTGTGACACTCTGAGCTTAACGAGGGTCATGCATATGACAGAGGAAATGGAACTATCCATTAGAATCTAGTAAGCAAACCAGTAGGTGCACTTTGAAGACAATGATTCCCCCCTCCTAGGCTTTCACCAATAGCCAGTAGTTTCTGAGAGACAGTAGCACCCAGGGAGTCCCTCGCCATCCATGAGTGACTGCTGACAGGCTCAGTGTTGTTCCAGCCCCAATGTAGACAAAACTGCTGTGATGTTATTACAACGTTCCTGTCATATCCAGAAGACAGCATTTTGCAGCCCTCCTCCATGTTATAAGCGCCTACATTCTTCCTATCCCTTCTTGTGTGATGCTTCCTGAATGTCAGAGGCCAGAATCTAAATCCTCCTTTAGGGCTGAGCACCCAACACTCATTTATTCTCAGCATTTTAAGCAGCCACGAGTTACTGCATTCACTGCTCTTTACTGTAAAGAAGATAATCTGATAGGGGCTGAGAAGAGCATTTGGCAAGGAATATAAACATAAGTAGAAGGCATTTTCATACCATGTGAATTTGTTGAAATAACAGTAGTATGCTCCCCCAGCCCTCAGTGCCTATGACTTCCCCATCCCTATCCATGGACTTTTGATTAACTTTGTATGTAGTAACTGACATGATTTCTCTTGTATGGAATTAATGGTCCTTAGATCCCCCCAGAGATCAGTTGTTTAGACCCATTGGAGTCAACCAATCATACTCCAGTAGGCACATTTTGCCTGGCGGGTTGATATTGTAGCATGCAAGGTCCACACTTGGGTCAAAGCGCTGATGAGTTTTCTTCACCCATCACCTGCAGAGTACCTTCAGACAGCATGTATATTATCCCACAGAGGGAGCCTCCCGTTCAGTTCTGGCTTCATTTCCCTGTGTCCTGTGACCAAGCTGCGATGTCGTCAGCAAAAGATCTTAATCATATAGTTCTGGTAGGCAACTAAGAACAGTGGCAATAGCCTATGTTGTTTAGGGGCCTTCCTGATTAACAAATGAAGCGGAAGTAGGTACTTCAATTTTCCTTTGATTTCCATGGCTTCTTGGATTGACCTTATTCACTTATTCTTTCCAAACTTTAAAAACCAAGTTTATAAAGTGATGGATTTCTGTATGTCTTCTTCCAATCCTATTTTTGGCTAACACCCCTTCCAAGTTCCACCCCCATCTTGCATCCCCTGTTCTGGTTAAACTGTACCGCCTCAGAATTTTTGCCCTCTCATTTAATTTTGAATGACTTCTCTCTCACTCCACTCGGACCTCTTCCTCTAACCCTGTGTGTTCCTTATGGCTTCCTGATACCTACAGATGTGCCACGTTAAAAGCATAATGAATTGAAAAGCGCGGCCCACATAAAGTCAGACTATGTGGGCCCAGGTTCCATCATTCCGTATAACTTTTCCAGTTCTGTTCATTTTCCTGTGAATTTCGTAGTTTCATTTTTTTCTTTAGTACGAAGTATAATTCCATTGTGTAAACATACCCCATTTTCACTATCCATTCATCAGTTAGATACCTAAGCTGCTTCCATGTAATAGCTAAAGTGGAGAGAAGAACAACGAGCATATATATGCACATAACGTGGTCATAGACTATAGAGTCCTTTAGGTAAATGCAGCTGGGTCATATGGCCAATCTGTTTTTAGCTTTGGACCCAACGCCACAGATTTCTACAGTGTGCACATTCATCATTTCACTGACCATGCATGAATTCCCTTTTCCTCACAACCTCGCCAATATGTGATGTAATTTGTTTTCTTGATAGAGGCCATGCCTACTGGGGTGAGGTGGAATCTCAGAGTAGTTTTGAGTTGCATTTTCCTGTTGATGTTGATTAGATTACTGTGTGCCTATTAGGTAGACTGGCTTGTAGACGAACATCTTATTGTAACTGAGGTTCCTACTTTGATAGTATCAGAGAAGGGTTTGGAGGCTTGAGAAGGAACCAACAATTAGAAAACCCAAAGCACTGGTGTTCCATGTGGCAGGAACTGTCAGTGCAAAGGCCTATGACTAACACGAGTGGATTGTGTTCCAGCATCTGAAGGCTCACACATCAACCTTTACACCACAGAAGTATCTGCTGTAGGGATACTTTAGAGAGAGTCCACAGTATAGCTCAGTGGTAGAGCTATGACATCGCCAGGGTTGTGTGTTCAGTTCCCAGCACCACATACAGACACTAAATAGATAAAGGCATACCTATCAATCTACATAAAATTTTAAAGGAATATTCCAGAGCCAGGAATAGTGGTGCAAGACTATAACAGCAGTACTTAAGTGCAGAAGCAGAAGGATCATGAGTTTGAGGCTAGTCTGGAACTGGGCTACATAGTAAGTTCAAATTCTTATGAGGAGACCATGTCTCAAAAGACCAACAACAAAACCAAAACATAAAAGCTTACCTAAGACATGTATAGTATTTATTATACTTCTCAGTTGTGCTAGATTCAGTGTTTTTCCTTCTAGGATAGTAGATCAGCTAAGATAAAGCAATTCATACTTAGTTGGGATGTAAGCCAGATTAATAACAGAAATGATTTGACCTTCAAATCTGGCAAGCACTGTGTTTTTCTATTAATCCCTGCACCTGCCGTCAGACTCCACAAGGCAGGGGCCTGATCATACTCATTTGTGTGTCTCTCAGAGCTTCCTAGAGTAGCTCTGGGAGGCCTCTTAATATGCACGGTAAGTGCTTAATCAAGGGCTGGAAAGTGAAGAACACATTCAGAGAGCATAGAAAACAGGACCGAAAGAAAAGCTTGGCTCAGCTTGCTTGAATGATGAAGGGGTCTGAAGGTTGGGCTCTTCACTCTTTCATTCCTGTGCCTGAAGATGATCCCCACATATCACACACACACGCACACACACACACAATACATGTATGAATATGTAAATGTTTATACAGAAACAAGGAGTGTTGAATCTGACTCAGCCACTCTAAGTTGTAAGTGACCGAGGGCAAGTGTGCACCACACCACAAACGATGTTGTGGTGAAGATTCCCTTTGAGTCATCAACACTAATGCGCATGTTTGTTTTTTACACGCTCCAGTGACAGGTCACTGGATTCGAAGCCAACAAAGTATTTGTGTAGCTATATGTGGTGTTTATCGTCTTCTTGAAACTAGTTTACTGTGGGGGATTTCTCTCAGGAAACACTGTTTTAGTGTGGAGGAGCTCATTTCAACATCTACTAGGTTTGTTACTAGAAAAAAATACCTTTGTAATTTTGTGACACCTGTATATGACAACTGTATTTTTGAAATTTTCCTAATTTTGTGATGCATTCTTGGCTGCCTTCTGCCTTAGCCAACATCATTTCATAAGCAGAGCTGGGCAAAGTTGTTCAAGTATTAGAATTTAACCATCAAAGTATTAAGTATTTAACAAAGGGTCCACTTCAGTTCAGTAGTTGGCTCTTCTCTAGGGATAGATTCAGATACCAAGAACTGTGTACAGGACAGAACCACATATAGGTATGCACATACAACACATACACACACACACACACACACACACAGAGTGGGGAGGGGAAGGGGGAGGGAGAGAGAGGGAGGGAGGGAGGGAGGGTAGGAAGGAGGGAGGGAGAGAGGGAGAGAGGGAAGGAGGGAGGGAGGGAGGGAGGGAGGGAGGGAGGGAGGGAGGGAGAGAGGGAGAGAGGGAAGGAGGGAGGGAGGGAGGGAGGGAGGGAGAGAGCGAGAGAGAGAGAGAGAGAGAGAGAGAGAGAGAGAGAGAGAGAGAGAGAGAGAGAGAGAGAGAGAGAGTGAGAGAGAGAGAGAGAGACGGAGAGAGAGAGAGAGAGAGAGAGAGAGAGAGAGAGCTTAACCCATTCATTCAAAAGAAGCAACTTTGGTTTCTTTTGGTCTGTTCAAGCTGCCAGCATCAATACCTTGAATCCATTATTAAGTAAAATTACTGGTATAGGAACACCACATTGTGATGGTGTGACAGGTGTCTACTAAGTGTCTTAATGAGAGGGCAGTATGCAGTAGTATGGACAGCATGGATAAACTGGACAATGCTTAACCCTTCTGCAAGTTGGGAGAGAGGTCACCATACCACTGAAAGTTAAATAAATTGTAAAACGTACACATGCTTATTTCGGATATTTTTCTTTTTTCTTTTTCCTACAAAGACTGGCCCTGAGCCTCTAAAATGGCAGGTAATGCACCTGTAATAAAGAAGTCTACAGTACTAACCCATAACTCATGCTGCAGAGAAACCATGAAGCCATCTGCAAAGGTGGCTCTAGCTCCATAGGGAGTGTCTGACCTGCTTCACACCCACTCTACCATCAACCTTTTACAACACCAATCTGGATTCTGGGTGTCTGTCAGACCTGAGATTTTAAGACCCTAGGCCAGCCCTAGGTGATGCATATGTCACACGAATAGAAAAGGTCCGAAGCTCTATGGAAGCACATGTAGCTCTTCTCAGCACACTAACTCCTCCTGCTTCTCTGCCGTTCATTCTTTCCCCCCTAAATCAGAGTCTCATGTAGCTTAAGCTGGCCTCATACTCTCTCCTCAGCATAGAATAACTCTGAGAGCCTCTTGTCTTTGCTTCCTGATTGCTGAAATTCCTTTCTTCTTTTCTGCTTCCCCCCTTAATCTCTCTCTTTCTTTGTCCATCCTCCCTCTCTCCTCCCTCCCTCCTCCTTCCCTCCTTCTTTCCCTCCTTCCCTCCCTCTCTTTCTCACAAACACACACACATACACGCACGCACGCACGCATGCACGCACACACATGCACACAACCATGCCCTCATCCTTAAGACATAATTGCCTCCCTTTAGCCTCTGCAGTGGGTGAATATAAATTTCCAAAACAACAAGGATCAGTTCCCAGCTAAGCTGGTCTAAGTGTAGAAGCAGGGGCACGATTAGCAGCAGTGCCTGAAGTCACCACCGCTTCGTTTTCTCCCTGCTTCTGCATTGAGCTAGAGTGTCCTATACATGTTGCGTTCAATTTTCCGGAGGCGGGGGTAGGGTGGGGTGGGGGGGAGGCGGGGGCAGTTTCAAGAACCATGTCCCTGAGAGTGGACTTCTGTGCTGCTTTTCAAAGTCATCGTTTTCTCCTATCTTGCAGAGGCAGCAGGGAGACCTGCCTAAGCTCACCCTACTTCCACTTTCGACTGTACGCGCCGTGACACTTTTCTGGCAGCTGCTGATTTCGTGCCGAGTTGAAAGAAACATAGGAAGCACTGCTTCATTTCTGCTTGGAAGAGCCAGGGACAGGATGAATTGTGATTTCTTTCCCTGAGACATGGAAGGGTGATTGGTGAGAAATGAAACAGGCCAGTGATTGCTCTTCACTGAGGGCCAAGTCCATGAGCAATGTGCTACTTTAGCTCCCAGTAGTTCCTGGACAAGCCTGAAAATAAATCAGGATTCTAAGGGAAGAAACATTCCATGCTTTCCAGCACTGTGGGAAAATGGGAGCCCTGTTACGGTTTGATTATTCCCTCTCTTCTTTCTTTTTTTTGTTTTTTTTTTTTCTTCTTTTGTTCGAGACAGGGTTTCCCTATAGTTTCTAGAGCCTGTCCTGGAACTAGCTCTTGTAGACCAGGCTGGCCTCGAGTTCACAGAGATCTGCCAGCCTCTGCCTCCCGAGTGCTGGGATTAAAGGCGTGTGCCACCACCGCCCGGCGTTCCCTCTCTTCTTAATTCTATCCAAGCACTCTGGTTCTCTATGCACACAGAGATCACAAGATGGAACTGATCAGAAAAAAAAAAGAGTTTAAGTTCTTTTTTGTAGCATTTTTATGTAGTATTTTTTTCTAAAAATGCAGAGATGTAGAGATGTGGGTCTGAGTATACGGAAGCCGAACAAATAGATGACTAAAATGAACAAGATTGTGTAGTGTTGGTATCCTGGCTAGTTTTACATCAACTTGACACAAACTAGAGTCATTTGGGTCAGGCTACTTATTAGCTATTGTAAGGGGTCTAAGCTGAGGTCCTCACTATAGATTCCTTGGAGATTCCTAATGCTGCGACCCTTTGATTCAGTTCCTCAGGCTGTGGTGACCCCGACCACAAGATTATTTTCATTGCTACTTCATAATTATAATTTTGCAACTGTTATAAATTGAGACATACATTTTGCTGGAGATAGTGGTTTGCCAAAGAGGTCTTGACCCACAGGTTGAGAACTTTTGGTTTAGATCTGTAGTAAAAACCCATGACTTGAATGGATAAAAGGCTTTTGTTGGCACACTTGTAATGGACCTGAGGCAGGTGAATTATGAGTTCAAGACTAGTCTGTGTTACCTAAAGGCACCATGTCTCAAACAACAAATCAAACAGATTAAAACCTGCGTTGTGTCCATTAACAGACATAATTATTATTCTTGATCTGTATTCCCTATCCCTGGGAAATCACCATTAAACTGCAAAAATCTCTCAAGTATAATGAGCAACCAACTGTGGCAAATTAAAAGGCAAGTCAGCTCTCTACAGTGGTCTTGGAGGATGACTATGGAAGGCTGCGGTCTGGGTTTTCTCAGGATGATGGTATGGAAGCCAGTTCTGTAAATTCCAACAAAGTGTGCTGAGCATCTCTGATATCTTTGACCAGAGACATGAAATAAGGGAATAAAAAAACAGCTAAATTTCTATCTCTTGGCAGTTAATAGGGAACTTGTGGGTTACGAATTAGGTGTTGTACCATTGGGGGGTTCCTGAAAGAAAGGGGCTTCTTCAAACCTCCAGGAGAACAATTGCAGAGGGAAGAGAGGAGGTAATGTTTGTAGATCCTGGATTTATTTTTTCTCTTTTTCTTATTTGTGTCTTACTCTCTTTTTCCCTAGAGTATACTCCTTTGGCTGCTTAGATGTGTGGCTGGACTACCACAAATACTTTAGTTCCTTAACTGTCGCTAAGATATCATGGTTGTTCTGTGTTTTCTTGTAGGGAGTTTATTTCTTTTCACCCCAGATTGAGGGTCTAATAAAGGATCAAAAAATATTCCATCTTGCTGAAATCAGTGACATTATTGGGATTACTTACTGGGACCCGGGCATTTTATAGGCAACTGTGTTACCTAAGAATCACCTCCTTCTTGTCAAGCAGTTCACAGCTTCTGTTTACGTGTGTCCTGAGTGACATACAAAATGCATTCCTCTCTGATGGAGAAAAATGTTAAATCCCTGACCCACATCCACACATTTCCATCGGGAGCATTTACAGGGGAAATTTATATAGTTAAATGAAAGGAAGAACATTAAAATACCTGGGAATGTAGTGTGCACAGGCATTTTGCTGTTACTTTGTTTTCAATGCCTGGCACTGAATCTCATTTACTTTTATGCTAGGTAAACACTCTGCCATTGGTCTGCACCCCAAGCCCTACCTAGGCCTTTTAACCGTTAGCTGCCAAGTGAGGCAGACATTAGGTTTCACCAGGTTAGGGGATGAACCTCCTTAGATTTTCCGTGGTGAGTTAACTGTGAGAGCATTTAAAAGATAAACTACCTTGAAAACACCCAGCAGTTTGTTAAGTGTCAGACAGCCACTGTTTGAGCATGAATCAGATTTAAACAAAGTAAGTAAACATGTCTGTCAGTCAGGGACCAACTGGAAGGTCAGAGGAAGAGACCTGGAGGTACAGTCATCGCAATGCATGATGAAGCCTGAGGGCCTTGACACTAGAGAAAAGGGACACATCTGGAGACAGAGTGATGTGGATGTCCTTCTGTACGCTGCGAATATGTGTTGCTTCTATTGGTTGATGAATAAAGCTGTTTTGGCCTATGGCAGGGCAGCATTTAGCTAGGCAGGAAATCCAAGCAGAGATACAGGGAGAAAGAGGATAGAGTCAAGAGAGACAACAGCAGCTGCAGGAGGCGTAAGATGCCTGGAGCATTACCAGTAAGCCACGGGCCCTACGACAATACACATATTAATAGAAATGGATTAATTTAAATTTAAGAGCTGGCCAGCACTAAGCCTGAACCATCAACCAAACAATTATAATTAATATTAAGCCTCTGAGTGATTATTTTATAAGTGGCTGTGGGGCCCAGTTGACACAGGAAAGCTCCCAGCTACAACAGTGAACTGAGTTATGGTCCAATACAGAACTGAGTCCCAGCAGTGCTCTGCCTAGAAATAGAATGGGTCCAACCGGAATGAGAATAAGTTCTTCAGGTGCATATGTAAGGCATCTAGCTGAATGATATTAGCATTCAGACCGCCTATGATCCAAATCTTTCCATGATTAAGCCAATATTATTTTCTGCATTCGCATGATGAAGGAATTTTCATGTCAATATATACATGCTCATGCTATTTTCCATCCAAAAAGAGCAACTATATATAAATCGAAGTAAATCCTTTACTGCTATTCTTCTTAATAGATT
Organism: Arvicola amphibius; assembly: GCF_903992535.2. NCBI lineage: Eukaryota > Metazoa > Chordata > Mammalia > Rodentia > Cricetidae > Arvicola > Arvicola amphibius. The sequence continues at coordinate 40,882,682 of NC_052051.1, read as the reverse complement.
TGGCATAGAACTGGCCTTATAGTATTACAAGTCTTATATTAATATTTAATTAATATAGTTTACTATTCATTTATACTCATAAACTTAATGACATCTTCAATTAATGCTGCTCTGCAAGGTGGTGCCTTGAAAGAGCATCACCCTTTTGGACTTTAGAGAAAAAATCCAGAAACAGAAACTGAGGCGGAGGGAAGGGAACCAAGTCATTCCAAAAAAACAGAGCAAGTCTAAGACTCTTTTCTCCAGATGTGGTTTCACTGCTTGCTTGTGTGCAGCTCTACTCATAAGGACAGAGGTCCTATTTTATTAGAGATGTGCCCTTGTGACCTCACTTAACTTTAGTTACCTACTTAATACCCTGTCTCCAACTAAGGTCACATTAAAGGTTAAGCTTTAGCATAAATTTCAGTGCTACAGCTCAGACAGTTAAAAGTTGTAAATGTAAACTAAATTTGAGTGTTTTATCAAATGAATCTATGCCTGCCATGTAGCTTGTGGGTCCTTTTTTTCTTCACCCACTTACTTCCAAACAATCCTTTGTTTGTTTCTTTTCTGAGAAATACTTTCCCCGTGATCAAAGTGACCAGAAGCCAGAGGTAGTGTTTGAAGTTGCCAATGTGAAACCTTTTGATTGATCCAGCTTATTTGTCATCCGAGCAAGGAGGAGAAGTATCAGTGCTACTCAAAATGAATAGCTCAGAGCTGTAGAAACCTAGCTGGCTCGGAAAACGTTTCCTCTCTGGAGTTAAATTAATGACCGAACTCACCTATCCTGTATGATTTCTCCTAGTGGCACCCACAGGGGCAGGGTGTTTCTCCTAGTGGCACCCACAGGGGCAGGGTAACAAGACCTCGATGACTTTGCTGTTTGTTTGTAGGTTTTCCCACCACATGTGGTGTGCATTCATCAGTCCTGGCTGGAACCAATTACCAGAGCAAATGGACTCACCATTGTTGGCACAATCAGCTGAGGTTAAACAAAGTTCTAATTAGACCCGGCAAGGTCTAGTAATAGAGTTATCATTAGAGAGGACAGTGAGAATGGAAACAAATTCTTTACAACTTCCAGTCCTTACCTAGCTCCAATTGCAAGAGCGCCATCAGACCTGATGGTCAGGGGCATAATTGCAAACATCTGGGATTTAGCTTTCTAATGATTGAAAAGCAAGATGTGATTTTCTAATAATGGTAGAGCAAAGAAAATACTAGGAAAAAATCTGAGAAATTGTTAATGGTGTGCTAGAGACTTTAAGTTTGGGAAAGAGAATGATTATTTTAATATGCAATGTGGATGATGATTTTTTTTCCTGTACTTTCCGAAGATGTTCTATAAAGAGAAGAATTATGAATTACAAAGTAAAACATGTGTCACAAAGTGAAATTGCTGGAATCCTGTTCTCTGTTTGACCTTTAGAAAGATCTAGTGTCTTGTGCCTTTCTCTTCAACTGTAAATGAATGCTAAAAGTAACTGCCGTGCAGTGCTGTTCCAAGAATTATATTAGAACATATACAGAGGCCAGAAAATTGGAGCTGGCACAGACCAAGTGGAAAGGATGGATGTCTTGGCCATCATCATTATGATCAACTGGTTTTATGCGGCTCATAATGTTCTTAGCCTTCTGGTGATGAGCCTCTGTAAATAATGCACAAGAATGGCATAAATGAAATCTGTTTATGAGAAGGTTCTCCATCATGATTAGTTTTGTCAGTGTGACATCTAGAGTGGGCATGGATAGCCCGGGGTGGGAGGGTGACAAAATCCTCCTGTGGAAGAATGGTACTCTCTCCTGTTAAAAACTGTGCATTACTCAGCCCATCATATTTTTTGTTTGTGCTATGGTTACCAGAAAATTACAAGGTGATTCTCAGTCACAGTGACTATTAATGTCTGTGCTGTTTATTTATTGCCCATTCTTTAGCATTTAATTTTCTATTATTAAGCTAAAGAGCATAAAACAACATGATTAAACATAACAGATTTTTAAAGAGGCATGAAGTTCATTAATTTCTTAATGTATGTACTTATTCTAATTGTCTATTATGTTCCTGCTGTATTTTAAGGCTTTTTGGAAGCACGTTGTTTAGCTTATGATTTTCCTGTTTATTTTTTCCTCACTCATGTAAAACTTTACTGGATATCTATCTACCTGTGTCCAACACACCAGACACCAAAGGTTTACAAATAACTCAGACTTGGCCTTTATCTTAGTGCTGTTCAATATTCCAATGATGTATCTTAAAAATAGCACCAGGAGGTTCCAGGTGCGTAAGTGTGTGAGATCAGGAGGGCAGGAAGTTTCTCCTGTCTTATACAGCTGTGCTAGGAGAAGATTGGGTGCACATGTAATATTCTGCCAATGAACTTCTGAACTGGGCAGATACATATATTAAAATGTTAGTAGTGATATTTTAAAAAAATATTTCACATGTCAAGGGCTGTACTAATCATTTCAGCACCAGATAATAAAGACAGTTATTACAGGTTTAATAATATCGTATGTGAACACAGATGTCTGAAGAGTTGGATAACTTTACAGTTGTCCACACACAAAACATATGGACCAGACAGAGGTCTACTGAGCTCCAATACCTGGTTTGGGAAGTCCTTCTGTATACGTGTTGCTTTTATTGGTTAATAAAGAAGCTGCCTTTGGCCAATGGCTTAACAGAATATAGCCAGGCTGGAAAAGATATATATAGAGAGAGTAGGCACAGTCAGTGAGAGGCCATGTAGCCTCTGCCAGAGACAGACATGAGCCGCCAGTCAGAACCTTGGCAGTAGGCCACGAACCTCATGGTAAAATATAAAATAATAGGAATAGGTTAATTTAAGTTGTAAGAGCTTGCTAGGAATACACTAGAGTCATTGGTCAAGTAGTGATTTAAATAATATAGTTTCTGTGTGATTATTTCGGCTCTGGGCAGCCAGAAACGAGCAAACAACCTCTCCCAGCAAATACCTACATATGTTACCATTACCCCATCTATGGTGATACTGTATGGTCCTAATAGGACTAGAATCAGGGAATTGTTTTTGTACTTTCTTAAATAATGAAACACATGTTTAAAAGCAGGACATAGTTGATGGGAGTCAGGTAATCCTGAATACCATGGTTCCATGCTGTGTCACATAACTGCTTGCAAGCCTAGAGAATTATCTCATGCACTTAAACTCTAGCAAAAGTTCATATCCTCTTGGGACATGCCACAAGGTTGTTGCTCTTAGGTTTATAGCACAAAATACAACGGCAGTAGAATGCCTGTTTAAATACATTGAGCTACAAAGTCAGTCAGCTGGGAATGGAATCAGGTGGCACACCTACCCAGTGGCTGGAGTTAGGAGCTCTTTCCTGTCTTGCTTAATTTTTTTGTGGAAGCACTGTAGACAAACTCCTGAGCTGCCACCATGATTCCTATTCCTGTTGTTCATCTCTTCAATAAGCCTTGTCCTCTACACGTAGACAGAATCCGAGGCCTGCTCCCAGAGAGTAGAATTTGACCGAGGGAAAGAAAGTTCACGTGTAAAATTCAAGTCCCAAGCCATTTAATTTAGAGCTAATCAAAAGGTAGGTCGTTCTAGACGGTCCCAACTTAAGGAGGTTTTTCTACAGAGACTGGGTCCTTCTGAAGTGTCAGGTTATCCTCACATGTGCATTTCAGTCAGCGACCTTGTCAGAGAAAATGTCGTGAAGAAACAAGGCAGCTTGCGAGAATATAAGGAGCCATTGGGAATTGCATAGAGTCTTCAGTGTCTAAGGCTGCTCTCTGAAAAGCTCAGGCATATAGCCACAGAGCTTAAGAAATTGAATTCTGCCAACATCCAGGTTGAGTTTCAAAGCAGATTGTTCTTTAGTGAAGCCTGAAGATGTTAACACAACCTGGCTGACACCTTAATCACAGCCTTGTGACATCCTAACAGATTCTTAGCGTGGCTATGCCTGGACATCTGGCCCCTGGAAACAGTGAGGTCATGTGATCTGTTGTAAGCTGTAAAACCTGTGACAGTTTATTGCACAATCATTAAAATCTACCATGTGTACCTAAGTGACATCCCAGTTGTAATCCTCAGGGGTTAGCTGGCCTTACTGACAAGTCTCCAATTATTAGAGTTAAACGTTGAGATTCTTTTAAAGATAATGCCCTATCACCCACTCATACGTAGCAAAGATCTTCTTTTATTAAAAAAAAGCGAGAGAGAGAGAGAGAGAGAGAGAGAGAGAGAGAGAGAGAGAGAGAGAGAGAGAGAGAGTTTTATTAGCCGAAGCAGCTTTTGAGGCACCAGCTTTCACAGTGATTGACAAACTCAAGAAGGGAAGATGAAGTACAGTGAGGTGTCCAGAGTAGAACTGTATTGGGCGACCCCCTCCCCATGACACACTTCGCACAATGAAAACAGGAATGTAGTCACTGTCTCTGGTGGAAGTCTCACCATAAAGAATTTTGAATGTATGTCAATATATATCGGTTGTTTTTGTGACATGATGGTTTTGCTTCACTGACTGTGGAATTCTCATTTGTGCTTAGAAAAACTAGCAAATTAAGGCTTCGCATCAATTCATTTATGCTGTGTTTACCTTGGGGCATCCCTCCTTTACAATCTTATAAAAAGCAACGTTTCTTTCACCCTCTCTTCTTTAGTCTTTCCTCCTTTTTCTGTTCCATCATTTCCTGGGTTTCTAGCTGCATTTTTTCACCTACCTTTTCCCTAGGCTTTTATTTCTGCACTTCCAAAAGCAAAAAAAAAGGATCCCAGCTTCCATGTGTTTTCATGGAAACTCCTGGCTTTTGGGGGGGTGTTAGAGGGGCTGCAGCTCAAATAATGAGGCTTACCAATTACCTGTGACTTACCAATTCTGGCCATAGACATTGGTGATCTAGCAGACCAGGCTTGGGCTGCAGCCTTCTCCAGAACCAAGAGCAAAGCTGACCCCAGGCATCATGCATTGATATTTCGTCATCAAACAGGGAGATGCAGAGACATTTTCCAAGACGGAGAAAATTTGCACAGTGGGGTGTGGAGGCCAGGAAACAAACAGAATTTCACAAGATTAGTGAGATTTGGCAAAAAGAGAGGACATTTGAAATCTACTGTTTACTAAAACTTTAATTCCTAGTATATACAGCTTATAGCCATGTTGTGGAAGAGATTAGCAACTGTCCAAACAGGCGTAAGTCATCAAGAATAGAAGCATGTAATCTATTTTATAGTGGTGCTAATGCACCAGGACTGCTTTAATCAAACTATGCAAGATAAATACAGGTTAATACGTTATGGTACTGAAAAGTGAAGTTAAACTATATCTCTTAATAGCCACTCACTTGGTAGAGAAAAGGGTCATAGTATGTCTTTTTCACCCACTTGAGCCCATCTTTACCAGTCCTTTGTATTTGCCTGGAAATTTTTTGGCCATCAAATGTTAGCTATTGTAGTATTCCCAAGAATAGGAAAAATATTGATATTAAGTTTCCATCATATTATTATTCTGACAACTTCCAAGAGAGTGATTAAAAAAACCACTTTGAGGAAATCTTAATAGTCTTAATAGGCTATCTATACATCGCTGAAGCTTGAAAGACTGATAAGTAAAGAAAAATAAAGTATCAATAAGTGATACTGGGTGCATTTCATTTGGAGCATAACAATGTGAGGCAATCATTCTCTTAGTTAAAAATGCATGGCTATGTCTTAGACATATTTTATGCTTGAATAAATATAATATTTTATATCTTTATTATATTTTATATTTTATATATCTATTTTATGTATTTATCTATAAACAGATAATTTAATATTGCACACCACTTTGGATAAATAAAAAAGTGACATTCACAAATAATAAACAACATATTCTCTAAGTGTTGGGATAACGGATAGCCATTTATAATGTAAGCATTTTATATTCATATAAATTTGAGGTGGAATAAGGATGTAAACACTTATAGAATTACAAACCAATAGAATATGAAAATGCATTTAATAACTTTACAATATGAGAAGAGATTTTTAGAAATGGCACCAAACCCAGAAACCATAACAGAAAACATTGGCACATTGTCTAAACACTAAAATTTTCTAGTTAGCAAGAGAAACGGTAGGAAAGGGAGACAAAGAATTGCAGGTTGGAAGAGAACATTCACGAGATATGTTATAAAGAAAATATGTCTCATCCCTCTGATGGGGAACCTTGTTAGCCAGTCATCTTTAAGAGGTCGGTCTTAGTTAAGGTGTGGCTTCACTGGCACCCAGAATAAAATGTGTGCTTCTCCAGGTGTGCTCTCTATGCATTTTCCCGCGGGACATTGCTGTGCTTGGATTTCTCGTTTCCTGTTTTGTGAGTTTCCCCCTTATAATAACTATGAAATATAATTGTTTTTATCCTTAGCTAGCCTGGTTATTTCAACATCCCTCTTATACAGAGGTGTCTCGTGCAAATCAATAAGCATAAAAGCTTCTGAGGCCTCAGTAGATGCGAGCCACCTGGCTCAATCACAAGGAGTTCCTTCAGGAATCAAGTGGCCACGAGGCCCTGGCAAAGTGCTCTGGACTGCGCTAGATGAGGTGAAGAATGAACGGCTCATTTCCTCACTTCCTCACTGAGCTGACTTCAGAATTCTCAGCTGCAAAGAAATGTATCCCTTAGTAACTGGTCACTGCAGACGGGAGGCAGAGCCGAATGCCTCCCTGTGGAGTTAAGGAACACACCTGGCTTGTGCTTGGCATGCTGAAACCATTTTCTCTTTTGCTGTGGATCTTACTCCAGAAAGGGAATTAGGAGGAGGGGGGAGTCAGGGGTACATCATCACTAGGGCAATTTCTCAGAATGTCCCCTCTCTAGCCAGCTTAACCCTTCATTAGAGTTGTCTCTGCTGTAATCCTTCTTTAATTTACCTTTCTATGCCCAGTGCCTTATGTGGAGTATGCACTCAGAAAATCCTCAGCAAGCTCGAGCAAATGATTTAACACGTGATGCAATGCAAATCACTAGTCTGCTGGACCTTTTCCATCTGAAGAGTTCGGGATCTGTGGCTAAAGTATTTATGGAAAAATAAAATAAAATGCTAAGCTTTGAGTCCCTGGTGGTGGTTTCAGCCCACAGTAGCCTTTACAGAGACTAAGGACTGTGTTTTATTAGCTGGTTCAAACAATGCCTTAAAGAGAAACCTCTACTTTTAGATCCTTCAAAGGATGACAGGCTGCGTTTTTTTTTTCCCCCCCCGAAGGCCCATAAAAACAAGTAGAATAAACTGTGACTATTTCATAGGAAAAGCGGAGGTACAGGACTATTCAGACATTTAATCAAAGAGGTTGGAGTATATGTCAACTCTTTTTAAAGAACTTTATGGCCCATATATTCATACTACAGGTAAACTGGAGTTTTTCACTCTTAAAAGTGGTGTGATATTTAGGTATTTGAGCAGATGATATTTGACAATTCAGAGGACACATGTTAGCAGGTTTATAAACTTTTTACATTTCTGGTATTCTTCTGCTGTATTTTCAGAGGCTACTTTTTATTTGATTTGACCTTTCTCTGTTTCTTTAGGCACAGTGAGAAATGCCCCTTTCTATGCCGTCATTTGACACCATCTTGTCCTCTACATTCACTCCTATTTGATTTAACAGTATTAGAATTCATTGTCTTCTTTAAAGATGCATATGTGGGTTTACTTCTAAAGTTTACAAAAACAGATCATACAGAACTATGTGACTTTAGACAGTGTGAAACTGAAGAGATAATAAGGTCTTTGTTGCCATTTCTGGAAAGAATTTCACATGCTTAAAGGTTTGTTTTTTTTTGTTTTTTTTTTTTTTTTCCCAAGAGGGCAGCTGTAATCTAAGCTAATAGCATCAGGGTCAAGGTAGCGTTAAGGTAGGATAACCTAAAAGATGTGTTTGTGGATGACTTGAAAGCCAGCAATCGATCAGTCACTGGAAAATACATTGCTAAGGCTATATAAGATCATCTTAATGATGATATTCTGATAAGAAAAATGCTTTAAGCATTTGTTAATTCCATAATGAATAAGATATGGCTGGTGGGAAACTGTTGTTGAATCTAACGTTCTGATTTTATTCTTTAAAAACTGGGCTTTGTTTGTTTTCAGTGTCTACGGAAACCACTTCACTCTTCCAGCTGGATCATGGGTAGGGGATGGAAAATTCAGATCAGTTGCATCACAGTGATTTAATGTGGTACCTGGACTTTTTACAGGAACTGACGGTTACATTTTATTCTGCCACATGTCTCTTCAACAGTAAACTACTTACTTGTCTTTGTACCCAACAGCTCGGTCACTTCGGGTTTATCTACTTTTTTTTTCTTTATCTGGAGAGTTTGCATATTATAGTCTAACAAGAAAGTATGCAAGACACCATTTCACACTGAAGAAACTTGAAGAATAAAATCAGTAGACTATGCCATTATCTGACAGTAATGTAAACTGTACTAAAAGGTGCCATTGCAAAAACTTATCATTTACCTATGAATAACTAACCTTGGTTGCATGCAATTACATTTAAGCTATTCTTTGTAACTGGTGACATTCTAGTTAAAGTGGTACTGGCTTTTATTCCTTTCACTTGGCCTTGTTTGCTTAGCTCTCGTGAGGCTTTCACCTAGGGCATTTCTTGAAAAATGATATGGTTTGTAGCTCAAATCTTTTGAAAGCATAAACTAATAAGCAGACAAACCATATCATATTCTTGTGCTCACTTTTGGGGCTTTTTTCCTCCTGTTGGGTTGTTGTACCCAACTCCAACATGATAGTTTTGCTTCATCTTATTTTATTTTGTTGTGTTTGGTTGTTATCTCTTAGAAGCCTGTTCTCTACTAATGAGATACAGAAAAGGAATGGATCCCAAGAGGAAGTGGGGAGAGAAACTTGGAGGAGTAAAGGGAGGGGAAACTATAATTAGGATATATTGTGTGAGAAAAGAATCAATTTTCAATAAGAGGGAAAAACATAATAGGATATTGTGAGGATTATTTTTAAATGTCAACCCAATTGAATTGAGAAATTCATAGGAGATTAATAAAGCATGCCCCCCTGTGTATTTCTGCAAGGGCATTTCCAGACTCATTGACTAAGGGAACAAGACATAACCTGAATGTGCGATGCAGCGTCCCATAGACTGGGGCATGGACTGAATAAATGGGCATAAGGAGAGAATTAGTTGATGCAGGCGTTTTAACTCTACTTTCTTCTGTATTGATGTGAGCTGCTACACTCTGCCATGCCCTACCCTCCTGATGGATTGCAATCCCTGTAATTGAGCGCCTAATAAATCTTCTTCACTTCAACTTATGTCAAGTGTTTGCCATAGCAGCTAAAGTCTGACCAAAACAAACAAATAAACAACAAAACAGAAACAACAAAAGAAAATAAATAAAGAATGTCAAAGAGCCTGGTAACAAAGATCATCAGTTACAGACTTCCTGGGTCAGAATGGAGTATTCAAAACATAGAATTATCATTCTATGATTAAAGAGAGAATTGCTTTGAGTATATTATCCAGCCAAGACATTTAATGACTGTTAATTTACTACTTATAAACTAATCTGATCACAAAATAAGAAATTTGATGATTGTAATCCAACTCATGTCAACAGCAGATAATAAATACTCCTTATTCTGGAAGCTTACACATAATATTTATTCAAATACAGATGGGCTTTGCAGGAATCCCAGGACTGAATGAAACACAATTTGCTTACAAATGAGCTGAGCACATATGATATATGTGCAGTGACTGATCCCTGATCATAGCAGGGGTTGCTTCATCGTTACTCTCTTTTCCAAGAGAATTGTCCCTGTGCCGAGGATGGTGGTCCTTCTGTTTGGAATAGAATATTGTTAATCATTTTTGTACTGTTACTGTGACATGATATCTGATTTTAAAAGCCACCTAAGAGCTTTTAGTTGATGACTGGTTGTTTCTGTTATTTTTGTGCCTGTGCTGAGGCAGAGTATTATGGCAGGAAATGTGTAATAGAATAAAGCTGCTGATCCAATGGGGTGGAAGCAAAGAGGCTGTGGCTACAGCCCTAAGACAACCTTCAAGGGCATGCTTGTGGTCCAGCTTCCTTCAACTAGGCCCTACCTATTACAAATTCCATCACTTCTCTAAGATGCTCTGTGTTGGCCTCTGAGCTTGTTAGCTTGTAAGCTTTCGCTGAGCAGTCAAGAGCTCACTTTCTGACTTGGCTTGTCCAACTGTGAAGCTCTTTGTGTCTGAAATTTTTTCATTTAGCTCCTTGTATTTATATCATCTGAGAAAGATTAAGCAGAAACAATGGGGCCTCTGACCGTGGAAGTGTTACATAATTAATATAAAGAGGCATTGTGGAGAAATATGGACAGAAAACAAGGACTCTGTTCTTAAGGACTAGGCTTTGTTTTAGCTCTGGTTTTAGACAGATGTGAACAGGAGAAGACGCACTTACGTAACTAAACTGACAGCGTTGCTAGACATGAAATAATCGAATGTAGCCATTTGTTTATGCACAGATGCATAGCATTTTGTTTATGTACAGGTACACAGAACAAAGATATGATCTGGTGATTCTGTAATATATTTCCTAATTTCATTTTGTGTACTTTCTAGAAAAATCTTTATCTGTTTTAAGTACTTGCAATTTTATATCCTGTTTAACTTCTACGAAAATACTGTAAGTTTTATTAACTAAACACCAATTCAATGAATTGTAGCAATTTAATTAAAACCTAAGTCAGTGAATATGTACACCAGGAGTTCAGTGATATAGCAAATTAAAACTACCCTTTTAAAAATATTGCTCAGGTGGACCTATCTTTTCAAAAATGACCAGTATTTTCACTATTATTTAAGTCAATCATAAACATTAATATAAGCAAAAATGTATACTGAGGGACTTTCTCAGATCATAAACTCAGCAACAGGACTTAGCTACTTAAATATTTTAATGTTTTTCTTGATAAGGTCCAGGAGACCAAGTTACCTTTGCCACACTATTATCATCAACAGCAAAATTAAACAAGAGTTACAAAACCAAAATCAGTGTATGGACATCTATGATATTTAATTCAAATTGTACGAGAATATGGGCCCTGATCTTGTGGTTTATTATTATCAAATGTAGTAAAATTATTATCTGATGTAGATGCAAACAAACCATCCAGTTAGGTGGAAGTCAGTAATTCTCATAAGACTAAGGAAGAAGGTAGAGTTCACTATCTATTTAAAAATAACCTTTTCCGAGACCACTTCTGAAATATAACCCCAGTAGTGCAGACACTGAGAGAAACAATTAATAAATGGGACCTCTTGAAAATGAAAAGCTTCTGTAAAGCAGAGGACGTGGTCAACAAGACAAATCGGCAGCCTACAGAGTGGGAAAAGATCTTCACCAACTCCACATCAGACAGAGGACTGATCTTCAATATATAAAAAGAACTCAAGAAATTGGTCATCAAAAGAATAAATAATCCAATTAAAAATGGAGTACACACCTAAACAGAGAACTCTCAACAGAGGAATTTACAATGACAGAAAGACATTTAAGGAAATGCACAACATCCTTAACCATCAGAGAAATGCAAATCAAAACAACTCTGAGATTCCATCTTACACCTGTAAGAATAGCCAAGATCAAAAATACTGATGACAACTTATGCTGGAGAGGTTGTTGTGGGGTAAAGGGAACACTCCTGCATTGCTGGTGGTAGTGCAAGCTAGTACAGCCCCTTTGGATATCAGTATGGCGATTTCTCAGAAAATTAGAAAATAGCCTTCCTCAAGACCAATCAATACCACTTTTGGGTATATACCCAAAGGCTGCTCAATAGTACCACAAGAACATGTGCTCAACTATGTTCACAGCAGCATTGTTTGTCATAGCCAGAACCTGGAGACAACCTAAATGCCCCTTGACCAAAGAATGGATAAGGAAAATGTAGTACATTTACACAATGGAGTACTACACAGCAGAAAAAATAATGACATCTTGAAATTTACAGGCAAATGGATGGATCTAGAAAACATCATATTGAGTGAGGTCACTCAGACCCAGAAAGAAAATTATCATGTGTACTCACTCATAAGTGGCTTTTAGACATAAAGCAAAGAAAACCAGGCTACAAATCCCAATCCCAGAGAACCTAGACAACAATGAGGACCCTAAGAGAGATATACATGGATATAATCTACAAAGGAAGTAGAAAAAGACAAGATCTTCTGAGTAAATTGGGAGCATGAAGACCATGGGAGAGGGTTAAAGGGGTGGGGAGAGGAAGAGAAGGGAACAGAGAAAAATGTATAGCTCAATAAAATCAATAAAAGGAAATAGCAAATAAAAATAATCTTTGCTAATATGAAAAGTAATTTTGCAGTGTGGTGTGTGGACCAACTGCCAAAGCCCAAGGTGCAGTGTGTGCTGAACTTTCCTCTTTTTCCCTCTCATCCTACACAGTCTAGATATCTAGTCTCTGCTCCACCATCCTCCTTTTCCTTGTTCTAGGAAACGAGGACTCTGATGGGATGCTTTACTAGCGTTCCATGTCCAGCTGAGTTAGCTTTGGGCTTGGCCAGAGGGCTGGCTTATAAAGCAAGAGGTGTAAGGTTCCCTTGGCCGCTCTGTTTTAGCAGCATGTCTCGCAGTGCCTGTTTATATTTTCCCACCATCAGCTCTAGCTGATGATCATTCTGTGTCTCCAGCTTCCACCTCTCGCACTACCTACTACTACTGGTTTTTCCAGTTCTAGGATAGCAGCACCTCCCAGCAGTGGCTGATTCTGAGGTACAGGCACATGACATCCTCTGGATGCTCCCAACCTGCTCACACCCCAGAGTTCTCTTTTAATTAAAGTCTTTTTACTTAGTTTGAATGACTTAGGTTTAGCTTTGTTTGTTTTGCTTAGGTTCTAGGGTTTTAATTTGTGTAGATGTTTAAGTCCCTAGTAGGGACACTGAGGACAAGCACTGTGAACGAGACCAGCCAGCTGGACTAGACTGTTTGGTCAAGTGAATTAGGCACTCTTTACTCCCTCACCCCCATGAATCAGTGTTTATGTTGGGTCATAGCTTAGGTTATGTCCTATACCCCTTCTTATGACCAGTTGGTTCTATTATTAAATTCTCTAAAGTCGTCTTGATAGCTTGTTTTAATTTGTCTTTTGTGCACGATCTAATTATCAATGCATTAGATAATATCATCAGGGGATGATGAGGTCTCAGGGATGTCTAGTTTTAGAAAAGTAGAATTGGAATTCTGAAGTGCACATAGCTGCACTCACATTAAGTGTGAGTGGGAGGATGCTTGGGTGGATAGATGTGGAAACCTTAATGAAGCAGTGAATTTTTAGAACTAGTAATAACACTCTAAGTCAAGTGCCAGTTATCAAGAAACCTGGCTCTAGAAAAATTCCCAGGAATCCACAAGGATGACCCCAGTAAAGACCCTAAGCAATAGAGGAGAGGGTGCCTGAACTGGCCCTGCCCTGTAGTCAGTCTGATGATTATCTTCAATATCACCATAGAACCTTCGTTTACCAACAGAGGCAGAGACCCACATCAGAGCACTGGATTGATCTCGCAAGGTCCAGTTGAAGAGTGGAAGGAGTAAGAGTATGAGCAAGGAAGTCAAGACCATGAGGGGGTCACCCACTGAGACAGTTTGTCTGAGCTAATGGGAGCTCACCAACTCCAACTGGACTGGGAGTGAAGGAGCATGGGATCAAACTAGTCCCTCTGAATGTGGTTGACAGTTAGGGAAAACTGAGGGGCCACTGACAGTGGCACTGGGATTTGTCCCTACTGCATGTACATGCTTACTGGGACCCTATTCTCTTTGGATGTAAACCTTGCTCAACCTAGATGTAGTGGGGGAGGGCCTTGGACTTTCCACACGGCAGGGTGTCTTGCCCTTTCTTAGGATTGGAGGGGGTGGAGTGGGAGGGAGTGTAGAGGGAGTGGGAGGGGAGTGGGAGAAGGGGAGGGAATGGGAATTTGGATTGGTATTTTTTAAGTAATAAATTAAAATAATAATAATAATAATAATAATAATAATAATAAATAAAAAGTCAAATATCAACATTCCTGTACCAGTGAGACATTGTCTGGGGCCTTGCCTCCATCTGAAGCAAAGCCACAAGTAGGAATACTATCAGGGGAACTGTGTGACAGATTTTAAGGGCTCAGAGTTTCAGGTGTTGGGTATTAGAAGCTTGAGTATTATCTTTATGTCCGTTTCTGATTAGCTGTGAGACTTAAGTAAGAAGTATGGTTTCTGGCTATTGTCCCTAAAATAGAGATCCTAAGACTCATAGATGATTCAGTAAGAGAATAACCTACAGTGATGTCTGGTACATTCCAAGTTATTCACAACAATAGACAGAGTGAATGCTAATTATTATCATTAGGTTGTGGCTTGGGAAGAAACCACAATATAAGCATGAGTAACAGCCTAGGAAATGGGGACGGTTCAGCTGTAGGAAAGAATGTGCAATGATGGGCATGGTTTTCTGCTTTTGAACTGTGAAGGGGTTTCCTAAGGAAGTCAGAACCGAGCACTCAGCGCAGGTGAGAGGAAAGACTTTCCCAAGTTCTAGAACTGTCAAACAAGGAAGCAAGCTAATGAACAAAATGTCCATTTGAAGGACTCAATGAAATCTGGACACATACTCTGTAGAATATGGGTGTAGCATTTTCAACAAAGGCTGAAGGAGGAAGGGGAAGGACAGAGAGAGTGACAAGTTGACCTTTTACTTCACCTGGGTTCTGTGATTTCAGACTCTCATGTATATGAACATCAAGAAAATGTCTCCAACCCTGGTTGTGTTGGTATTGTACAATCGTAACACAGGCAGAAATCCTAACCTAGGCTGTCTCAACTTACTATCGATAATGCCACATGTATCTTCCTGCTGTGACGGCTTTGCATGTCAAAGATGTATTCTGTGGCTTACAGTGACTTCTGTGATGCAGGAAAGCAGATTTCTTTAAGAAACGACGCCGGAAATAAGGCCCCTTGCAAAGCGACTCTTTCTCTTTTCTGAAGCAGTGCAAAAGTGTATTGCAAGGCAAAGAAACTTCACAGGGTCTGTTTTCCTGTTGACCCCGCCAGGGATTTTTAACCTAATCGAACAGGCTCTAGATAGCTTAAGTGCACACCAGTCCCGTGCCTTTCACTGTTTCTACTGCTAGGAGTTAGGAGTTGATAATTACAGCTTTTCAGAGACACACAGCAAACGCCATGTTTTCATGGGAGCAGAGCGTTTGTGTGGCGAAGTGGCTGATCCACTTCTAACTAAATCTGTGGATGTGTTATGTTCCAAAGGCAGCCTCAGAAGCCTGCGCTGGCAGAATAATTGCTGTGCTGGAGCACCATCGAAGACAAATTGTATGCCCAAGGTTGTGAAAAATCTAGTCTTACAAACTCTTGTTTCGGCATCAGCGCTCCGGCTGGGACGGAAATAACAATGCCTGCCATTTCTGAGCACATTGGAGAGAATGTCAATGTACTATCTCGGGGATAATTTTGTTATTGAAAAAAATGAGACTCCTTTCTGCCAACGTGCCTCAGTGAAGGGACTTTTTTGTTGTTATTTTTTTTTGAAAAAGAAATGTTTTCCTCCCTTGTCCAGATTTTTGTTGTTAGTATGAGCAGTGACAGCAGACAGCAAAGCAATGAACTCCACACAAATCAGTCTCAATGGTTTAAGGTCGGACAAGAAGCTTTTAAGGTAAGAAATGAAATTGTCTCTACTGAGAGCCATAGCACCAGGTCTTGAATAGGATGGCTTGGCGATTCCTTCTACAATGACTGAACTTCTGGGAATCCCTGAAAATAGAAATGACTGGTTATATGACACTTCTCAATGCATCTACAAAGTGAAAGAATATTCCTCCAAAGAAATTTAGATTACTGGAAGTTGGGCATAGTTCTGTGGTTTGATTTTTGTTACTGGTAGCAAAGATGTTTAGGAATTATATACTTTCTCCCTACTGTCTTAAAATCACATTTTTTAAATTAAGGATTTCTTATTTTGTGGTGGAACCACTACAAATTCCATGTTCATATTTGTAAATTTTATTTGGTTCATTGTACACATAGACAGTTCCATAGACATGGGGGCGGGGACACACAAAAGTAACAGAAAACAGTGTTTCTTAGATGATCAAGCTACGCTAAGCAGTTATCCAAAAATTATGAAGAACCGTAGGGTTAGATTCATTCACACAATCATGATTTGACACATGGGACCGCATCTTCTCATTGCCCAGTTGTAGACAGGAGGTTTGTGTCAAGAAAATAGTGTGCGAATCTGTATGTCATTGGGAGGTATGCACCCAATGTTAAACTAAAATTTTAATTGCTGCCTTTTACAAAGGCTATAGTAGTCATGGAATGAACATGAAATCTTCACAATAATATCAGCAACTGCACGCTTGTTTCCGTCTCCTGTAACATGCCTTTAACAGCACAGCATTCGTTCACCGGTTCCGCTGTCATGTGTGCCTTTATGTGACCATACCACAGAACGACGTATTGAAACTCCATTCTCCTTGAGGGTAAGAATCAAAAGAAATTGCTCAAAGGAAAGCAGCAGACCATTTACATTTGGGTGGAAAGGTTAATGGGATGAGTTTGTTTTTGACTCCTCTCATGGACTTCTTTCACACTGTCTTTTAAAAACAGGCACAGAATTATTTTTTATTAGCAATGTTCTTTTTCCTTCTTTTCTTTTTCTCATTTATTACCCCCTCAAAAACTATAAATAAGTAAAACCAAAAGCAAACAAACAAACCTTCACAGATGTTTAAGGATTTAAATTTGAGAGTCTCTAAAAAGTTAGCTGAAATTCAAGCCTAGATTCCTGCCCTTAAAAAAAAAAAAAAAATGAAACCAACGATTATAAAAGACCTAACAAAATGCAAAGTAAATTCATTGTGAATATCGTCGTAGGTAGGCAGAGGTCTAATAACACTAGATTTCAGATGCTTCTCAATTTTAAAGCTTTATTTATTTGTTTGTTTTAGTTTCTTTCTTAAGTCTGAGCCAGTAAATGTTAGAAAATAAGCATTCCCCCACCCTAGGAGAAAGAGTTCCTTCTCTTTGCCTCCCTTTCTTTCTATATAAATATTTAGCTTAGCCTGAAGCATTTTTTGCCAAACCAAAAGCTCAAAAGGCAGGTGACTTTATGAAAACAGACAATCAGATGACTTAAACAGATGCACCCTGGTCCACTGCAAAGGCCCTGAGGTGTGAGGGATGAGTCTCAGACTCATTTCTTAGCTAGACAGTTCTTTCTCGGCCTTGGGCAGACATCAAGGGCCTTCTCTGAATGTGAACGTTTACTTCCCAAGCCTTCACGATCTTCCTTCGGGGACGGGGGACGGGGGGGGGGGGGGGGGGGCGGGAAGGGTTAGGCATGCGTTGATGTCCCAAAGACATAAAACAGAGAGCAGATAGGCTGTGTCCTCGCAGAGAATTTTCAGAGAGCGTGAGCTGAAACAAATGACACTGTGTTTACCAGAATAGAGCTGGCTTCCACAGTGGCTGGTTCTGCTAATGAAGCTCAGCGAACCCTGGAAAAGGAACATTTGTTTCTGTCTAAAAGGAGCCAAACAGGGGAGGATATTTGACTTGGACTTTAAAAGACGAATAAGATTTTTACCAGATGAATGCCCTAGGGAAACGTGTCCTGATAGGAACGTGATGAGTTAGATAACTGGAGGACTTAGCAAAGAGAAGGAAGGATGACCGAAGATGGAAAGTATGTTGGCAAAATGATACCCGTAAATAGCCATGCCAGCCTGCCTGATTGGTTCATGGGCACCGTCCTTACAGCTACACAAATTTCTCTTCTATTCAGTTTAAACGTAGGTTAAAAACAAAAAGCAGTCTTCGTTGGCCCCTGCCAGCCTCACCTTGGGCTTTTTTCATCACTTTCTGAGCGGGATAGCTGAGCTCCGGAGAACGTCTGTTACTGTGTGAGCATTCTTTCGAAGGTGGACCTTTATAAAGCTACCCTTTAGGTACAGCCCTTGTAAGGGAAGCTGCTGCCCCTGCTTTCCAGCACTGCCCTCATTGGATGTGCAGTGTCCTTGGCTTCCAGGGAGAGCCAGCCAATATCAAGAGCCTCCGTAGTTACCTCTTAGGACTCTTGGGAAAGATGCAGATGATAATAGATGAAATGTGACTTCACTTGGACTTAAATCTTGCCTTCCACTGAGAAAGCCTAGCCGTGTTCAACTTCTCTTACCCTCAATGTCTTTGTATGTATGATGGGTCTAATAGTGCCTCCTCCTTGGTAGACGGCTGGGAGATTTTATTTAACAATGCGGACTGAGCACCTGTGAACAGTTTACCACGCTAGGGTGTGGGGAACTCCTTACCTTCTGGGATTCAGGCAGGAAACAAGCTATGAACTACTGAATATAATGTCAGGTATGGAAGAATAAGAAAGGGTAACGGGAGAGTGGAGAAAGAGGAGGTAGCAGGGGCAGCAGTGCTGTGGAGGTGGCCAAAGAAAGCACGACACCTGCACAAGATGAAAGAGCAAATCATGCAAAAACCTGGAAGCCTGGTCATGTCAGGCAGAGGAAACAGCCAGAAATGACTTTCAGAGAGTGGGTGGCATCCTCTTCCCAAAAGATGTTGTGTGTAGAAGGTCCAACCCAAGTGTGACTGTGTTTGGGACCAAGGGCTTTAAGAAATCAATTAAGGTTAAATAAGGTCTTAAAGGTGAACTGAGGCATGATATTCGTGTGTGTATGTGTGTGTGTGTGTGTGTGTGTGTGTGTGTGAGAGAGAGAGAGAGAGAGAGAGAGAGAGAGAGAGAGAGTATTTTATTTTTTTTATACTAATCCCAGTTCCTTCTCCATTGCCTTTTCCTACTCCTGCCACTTTCCCTTCATCCCACCTCCCCCATCTGCTCCTCAGTGAGGGTAAGGCCTCCCATGGGGGGGCAGAATAAATGAATTCTGTCATATTACCATGTTGAGGCAAGGCCAAGGCTTTCCCCTCCGTGTCTAAGCTGAGCAAGTTATCTCTTCATAGGAAATGGGCTCTAAAAAGCCAGACCATTTAATAGGAATAGCTCCTGATCCCACTGCCAGTACTCCCACCAACTGCCCAAGCCATCCACTGCCATCTGCACTCAGGGGACCTAGATCAGTCCTATGCAGGTTCCCTAGTTGTAGCCAGTGAACTCTCATTATTTCAGGTCAGCTGCTTCTGGGGGTTTCCCCATCATGGCCTTGACCCCTTTGCTCATATTATCATTCTTCCCTCTCTTGGACTGGACTCCCATAGCTCTGTCCAGTGGCTAGTTGTGGATCTCTGCATCTGCTTCTATCAGTAACTGGATGAAGGTTTCAGGAGATCCTGTCTATTTTCCCTTTCTAGGTGAATCCATGTACGATATTCTTATAAGAAAAGTAAGGCATGCAGAGTGAATTCTCCCTTCTTATACAGATGAAAGGCCACATGAGGACACAGGGACAAAGCAGCCACCAACAAGCTAGAAAGGAAAATTTTTACCAGAAGCCATCCCTGAAGGCATCTTCCAGCCTCTAAAGCTGTGAGCTGTTGTTTGATTCAGCCAGTTTGTGGCAGTTTATTAATGGCAGCCTAACCAATGAATACAGGCCCTTCATCTGAAATGGCAGTGGCAGATGGCCACAGAAGTGTTGGTGACAGGAGAGGAAGATAAAGCCAACAAGAAGCACCACGATACCACGATATCTTAGCCTTAACGAGGAGTGGAGGTTTCATGTCAAGGGTTGGATTTTTTTTGAGGATGTGCTGAGAATTAAATGTTACTGTGTATCTTTTAGAGAACCTCCTTCTGTGAAGAATTTACTTTGGGCCAGAAAGTATGGCCTGGGGAGCAGGTGGCTGGACTGGGGACTCAAGCCTCCTCCAGAGAAGCAGGAAGACGTAAGCGTAGGTCTGGGAGGTAGAGCTGTCAGAGTTTGGTGATGGATCGGATGTGAAATGAGAAGCAGCGAGTCAGGATGACTCATTGGTTATTGGACTGAGCAGCCGAACAAAGGATGGTGTTTGTGGAGATGGCTTCGCTTGTGTCTAGATGCTGTTTTCCAGACACCAGCAAGGCCCTTCTGTCCCCTCCTGCGTGTCATGACTCAGATATCACCTTTGGGTCTCAGCCTTCCCTTTCGTCCCATTTCCCTCTCTCTGTAGCAGTTCTCACCATTGAAGCTGTTATCTGTTTTACTTGCCTGTCTTATTTATGTCTTCTTTTGGGTCGGACAGCTCACAAAGCATGGTGCTTCCGGTGTTCTGGCTACTTCTTGCTTTACTGCGATCATTTTCTTAGCAGCAGTATTTTTCTAGCTCTATTCTTGTCATACTCACATGCTGAGACCAGAAATCCTCAGTCGGGTGGCTGTGCGGGCCTGAGGTTGTAAGCCATCCAGGCCCCTTTGAGATCTCGTTTATCTTGTCACCCATGGGATGCTTACAGCCGCTTCCTGGTCCCTTGGTAGGCACTCATCTCATCTCTGTGCCGAGTATAAATTCCAATCTGTGCTCAAAGGTTGCAATCAAGCAGGGACAGTAATCACAATAATGTGTACGGCGGGATCAAAGCTTTTTATATCATAATCAAAAGCACGTGGTAAGTTATAGGAATCTATGTTATGGTTTAATCAATGACTCATCTCTCCCAGTTGCTTGTGGCAGAGAAAAAAAAATCAAAGATTTGGTTTAAAAGGAGAACATATGAATTTCTCTCACATAATGTAGCATGCTAATATCTATTTTTAATCGCAAAATTTAATTGTGTGTTCTTACCGTGCTTTTCTTTTACACCTAACAGTGCTCCTCAAAACAAAACAATGAAAGAACATCCTGCTTGGTATTTGTCTTAATAGAGTATTTCAAAGGATGGCTGGCTTTCTAGAAAGTTCTTTTGAAGTAAGACGATGCTGACATGAGTAAAACCTACTGTTCTTGTATCACTAGTGTTGTGTGGATTTTGGTCTCAGCTGCCGGCAATTGTGAGGCTAATGAGTTTGTGGCGGTGATTTTCCCCCCCTAAAAAGTGAAATAACTGTTGGTTTACATTAGTGGAGCTCGTTTGTTTTGTTTTGTAAGAATGCTTTTCCATCCTTAAAAACTGCCAAGTACACTGGCCTTTTAACGAGTGTATTTTTGCTTTTATTAAACACATATATTTCATTAGGAATTTTTTTCATATGAAGTGAGCATGATTAGACTCACCATGGATCAGGCAAGAAATGTTGGTTCTTCTCATTCTACCTAGCTGCTCTAACAAAATCCTGTCAACTGGATAGTTTCTAAACACAGAAAGCCACAGTTCTGGAGGGTAAGCCTCTGGCCTCTTGTCGTTGCTTATTATTGTCTCCGTGTTTCTCTGTGGACAATACCCTTCAGAAATCCAGGACACTCCTTATTCTGTTGTTTTCGGCTCACATTGTGCAGAGGATGTGTCCTTGGTGTCTGTCATCCCTCTTATTGTTTCCTTGTTTGCTTTTCTACTGCCATCTTCCAGATCAACAGCGTTTTTTGTCTCCTCGTAGACTGATGCCCTCATAGACAGTTCATAATCACCTCACTCTCCCCCTCATCTTTCACCATGCTACGGGTGTTACCTTTCAAAAATTTCAAGCTTAATCCCATCAGTCCCCATTTGAAGTTTTTCACTGTTACTTTTTACTAGAAAGCAAACTATGATGTTTATAGATTAGCACATTTATTGCTCATGAACCTTCATGATCTTACTGCCTTCTTTTTCCAACCAATTGCATCCTTAGGCACTTGTTACATTTGCACACACACACACACACACACACACACACACATACACACACCATCACCACCACCACCACACACCATGCACAGTGCCTTCAAGACACATCCAGGCCAGGCCACTACACTATTTTTTTGGAGTGTTATTTTGTATAGAAATGGTTATTCATTTCTGGTCTTTTTGAAACCTCCTTCTCCATCGCTTTATTGGATTTCCCATTATGTAAACCAAGCTGGCCTTGAACTCACAGAGCTTTCCTTTCCCTAACTGTAATAATATTCTTAAACCTAAGCATCTTTATCTCTCAAAACACTATGCTTCCCTTTGTTTTTTTATTATTTCCCTGAGAATTTTGTGCAATGTATTTTGACAGGCATTATCTTCTCCAAAGGTCTTCCCTGTCTAACTCCATTTCCTACATATCCAACTTTGTGTCCTTTTTCTTGTTTAGCACAAACCTATCAAGTACAATGTATACTGTCTGTATAGTCTTGGACTGCGCCCTTCTACTTCATACAGACAATAAGGAGCTTCTATATAAATCCATGCAATTTCCAGGGTAAGCAGCTTTTCTGGACCTGGGACCTTTCTCAAGCCTTACCTTTAACTCTATCTCTTTATCAACAGCCTTAGTTGAGCTAAGTTTGTCCATGTTCTCTTTTTGAGTCAGACTATTCCTTTTGCCTATCCTTTTCATGTATCCACTTCTACCTGTTTGACTAACAGTGCCTACATGAAATGAAAGGCATTTGAGGTTGCCACTTCCATCACTTCGATGAAAAGTTCTTCTACAGTCAGGGAAGCTGACCTTCAAAGCAAACTTTTCTCACTGAATGGTAATAATAATATCCCACTCACTCCAGAAAAGAAATCATGCAAATGAGTGAAATAATGTTTGTACAGCATTTGACATTCCACAAAATATTCTAATAACACGGTGCCTACTCTTTGAAATGTTCAGATTTTATTTCAATAGAATTAAAAGCCAATGTAGAATAAAATGTGAATTGCTTGTCACACTTCTACATGGAGGCACGGAGTGTATTGATGCCACTAGACAATTTAAAAGCCGGGTTCTTACAATGTTGCTAATGAGTCAGGTAGGTTTGAAGGATAGGCAAGGATGGGGTACGTGTTCATGACATTTATTTTTGTGTTTAGAAAACCAGTGAGCTACAACTTGGACCAGAAGATCAATTGTGCAGAAAATTTTACAATACTCTGCCTGCTGGTCTCATTAGAAAGTATTGGCAAAGCAGTTTAATTTCATCTTTGGGCATTTGCATAGTAATCGTATTGGGTATGAATATGCATTGTATGGGAACCATTCCTTTACTCTCAAGTGTATTCTTTGGATAGGAATTAATGTAGTTCTTGGCTCATTATTAAATATTAAATTATTGATACTTAATGCTAATTTTTTTCTCAAGTTTGTGTCCCTTATATCACCATGCTTAACCATTTGATGACCCTCTCTCTCTTTATTGTTCCTGGACAATGTACACTTGAATTTTATATATAAACTTAGTTTTGAGTACAAAGAATGATCTTGTATATTGTAATGAACATTATTAGATAATATAATTATACACATTCATGTATAGCTATATGTAATATGTAATTATAATTAAACGCCCTGATAGAGAAGACAGATATGATATTTAAGCCAGTTTCTACTGTGGGGATTGTAAGGCTAACAGAAAGTTCTGTCATTTCAAATATCTAATAGACTTGTTTCAGAAATCACAAGCGACCTCAGGTCATTAAGGCCCTGCATGCAGGATCATCTCGAGAAGGCACAATATTCTCCCTTTGCCCAGTGGGTTTGAAGTCATTTTCACAAACACTGCTTTACATGGCATAACCAAGATGATTTCTAAATATTAATTGTCTGGAGATGATGAATAAGAGTATTTTTCTCCATAGGGTTTCCCATAACTTGTGGAAGAAACATAATGAAACCACTCTGTAATGATTCCCCCCAAATGATGAATGTCAATATGAGAGCATCCAGTGTGGGCGCCTCTGATGCCAATGTCTAGCTGAGAAATTATGAACTAATGTTTTATTTTCCTGAGTCAGTTCGGGTTCTGCGGATGAAAAAGAATTATTTTCACATATTTCAAGACTTGTTTTACATTAACTAAAAAATGGTAGAAATGATTCCTCTGTACTTCAGAAGGGAATGAGGTGGAGACAGATATAGTTCACAGAATATCTGTTTTGTGCATCTTTCATAATGTGTAACATGTGCGGTTACAGATTGACATCATCCAGTGTTTTGCTAAGAGAATGCAAGGTCAACTTTCCCACATCACCTCAGAGCATTCATGTTCTCCAGAATAGCAACACTCTTTTCACATGGAGCATCCTGTCCCAAATGAATGCCTCCTAGTGCTGAATGGACTAATTCTTGTAGATTTCTCTGCCTATCCCAACACCATTGGAAATACTAGTCTTTCCTTCCAAATATCCATCAAAGTTAAGTCAATTCAGGACAGAGATGGCTCAGAAACATGGATTAAACAGAGTCTCTACGTTTAGTGCAATAAATTATACTCTGAAAGAAAAGCATAATGGTTTTCTCATGCATGGAATTTAGAAGAAGAAAGAAAATGGATGGCATGGAATTTTATAGGAGGAGGAGGCCAGGAGGGGAGGAAGGGAAGTAAGAGAAGACAGTGACCGATGGATATAATGAGAGCACGTATGCTGCATGCAGCACATCACGTTGAAAGCCCTTTATTCCATGGAACTGATTTTCACAGACAACAAAGGAAGCTTTCTGCACAGGGAAGTTTTATTGGGTGTACTCTGACTTTCTGTGTGAAGATGTCAGGTGGCCGTGTCTGTGGTGACTATGGTTTCTTGTTCAAATCTACTGTGTTCTGCGCAGTGCCCCGCACTGTCTTCTTCATCTGTCCCACAATTTTACTTCCTCGTGAAAGTTTCGGAAAAATTCTTGACCCTTCCTCAAAACTACTACTTTTGAGGTCTTGAGTGTTGCTTGGATCACCAGAGACTCTTCAGTCTGAGCTGTTCTTGGGTGGAGGAGCTTGTGTGGGACTGCAGGTGAAGCAGGCCAGTTCTGGTAAGATTTCTGCTGCAGGGGACATGAACACACTCATTATTGGCCCTTTCTCAGCCAGTGGCTCTTTGCCAAAAGGAGCTGCTTAGTATTAGAAACAGAGCCACTGCAACTGAGGAACATAAATTTAATTTAATGAATAATGAGATTATATTTAAGTAGCTGCCTACCATACTTGATTCTCCTCGAGGACTTAACAAAGACGTTTACAACTTGCTGGCTTTTCCTTTTCCTAGTCTTGAGGACTGAGTCAAATGTTGCCTCTTACTTTTTTGAACTCTTCAAAACTTTTTAAACTGACATACAGAGATTTACATTATTATGAGGTTTTATGTAATTTCTTTTCATACCTGTAAACATTATGCAGTGTTTCAGTTAGGATAAGCATAAGTATCTGCTACCACTTAGTAGTTCTTTGTGATAAACTGCAAATTCCGTGCTGTAGCTATTTTTAAACGTGAGCTGTTGTGATCTTTATCTGGAGTCACCCTTCTATGCAACAGAACACCAAACTAATTTTTATTGAGTCCCAGTGGGCCAACCCATGCGCCTTCTCCTCTCTTCAGGTCTCTAGATACCACCATTCTCCTCTCAACTTCTAGAAGATTGACTTGCTTTAGGGCATTTCCAGAACCTGGCATTGGGCCAAAAACAATTTGTGCATCTTGTAAATGGCCTTCTTGTTAACAGCCCCAGTCTATGGTTATAGAGAAGATGTATAGTACTGTCAGATGTTAAAAAGACTTGACTTTGAAGGTATGAGACACAGTAGGTGGATAGATTTGCCTCCACCAATTATAGTAACATTTCTGACAAGAGACTTTATCCTCTAAGCATCAATTTCCTCATCTCAAAATAGCAATCATGATTATGGAGATGTAATACTTAGCTCACAGAGTTGCTGCGTTGTTCCCATGGGGTATTTGGCACATCGTTTTCGCAGTGGAATTTACTCTGAAAATCCTTGGCCTTGTCAATATGAGCTCTTTCATCTTCAGTTATATTTCTGGTGAGATCATACAGAAAGTTGCTTAGACATAATTATATCTAATTGCTAGATTAAATAATAACATAAAAGGTGTAGAATGTACTCCAGAGTTAGAGCATTGCACCAGCTTTGTTCCCAGCACTGCTAAAATAATAACAACAATAAGAACGGCAACAACAGCTGTATATAGGTTTCTATCTTTCCTATGTGTAGAAAGCAGTCTGAGGGTCCTGGAGCAGTGCTTTATTTCTATTTTATTTTATGTGAATTTAATTTATTTTATTGGTGTGGGTTTTTTTCTTAAATTTAATTTGGTCCTTTAAAAACTTTGTCATAAATAAAGTGGTGATGTGATTGGGATTCTTTAAGTCTATCGTGTCCAGAAAATAAATACCTATTCCAGGTATGAAGCATATACTTTCTTCCTTTGGCAGTGATAAAAATGTTTTTTTCCACTTGAATAACTTTTCTTTGGGACATCATTTTGGTTGGTATTACCTTTGTAAACAACACACAGACACACACACACACAGACACACACACACTAATATGCAGAAACATACATGAGCATTCCCAATTCTCTCTCTCTCTCTCTCTCTCTCTCTCTCTCTCTCTCTCTCTCTCTCTCACACACACACACACACACACACACACACATGTGCACACACACAATGCTTTTTATCTAAAACTTTGGTTTCCTAATGAAAATAGGAAACTACCACAGCTAGAATTTTGTGAGTATGAAAAGTTATTCTAAACACTTCACACACAAAACTCATGGAATCACCATTGAGACTGAGAGAAACATTAATGTGTTTTACTTTCTGCTATTGTGTTGAGTTCTAGAAATATCGATAGTCCTCTAATTACTTATAATGGCATGAAACAGTCACCTAGTGACCTTTTACAGTCATGATTTATGTATGGGTGAAACTGGGAGCTTCACCATTTAAGGGTAATTGAGTAAGACATATTGAGACATTTCTGAAAAAAAGAGATTGATTTTGCATTTCTTAATGGGCTTATACTTTATAAATGCAGCCATCTCTTTTATATATTCTTAAACAAGCTCCATAGACCTTATTAAGTAATTTCCTGTTATGAGTTTTGTTTTAAATGTTTTGTTTAAACAATGATGTTGAAGTCAACCCAACTCCTATTTGCATCCATCAGTGTTTATTGATATATAGCCTTTGTTCTAGATTGCTTGCTAAAGTAATCCAATCAGTCTGACTAACCATAAAAGCCAACAGTCACACAAGATTGAGTGAATTTTGGTGGGCATCTTTGGGAGGAAGGAGAGCAGGGTTGGAACCACTGTCCTAAAATCCCCATGGTTCTTTTGCCTCCTTACAAAATAAGAACTTTGTGCAAAATACTTGATTTCTCCTAACAATTTGCAGGTGTAAAAGACTAAGTATGTTGACTGCCCACTAGTCAGAACGCTACTGGAAAGAATCTTTTATCAGGAACAAAAATGTATAACGCTGGAAAGAATGCCCTTCCATGTCACTTCAGCCTTGAATAAATGAAGAATTTATTATGTTACTTCTATTTGTAGAATCAATAACAATAAACATTTGTACAGCTACCACTGGTTCCTTTATCTTAGGAAGCCTCTGGATGGCCCCTTTTCCCTCCATGTCATCCTCACCTGCATAATCATTCTTGTGAATTTTTGCTTATTTTCTGCATATTCTCTTTATCTCATACCAAATGATTTCAGAACTATGTTGAGTAACGTTTACATATCTAAGCATCTGTATTTGGAAAGAATCTTGTGAATGCAGATTGACTCATTTGTCTATCTATAGTCTTATCTGTCTTGATTTTGAATTGAATTAATGCTGCTTCAATTTTTGTTCATGTTGGTGTGATTAGCTAGCCCTTTATCTTCATTGTTTCAATTTTGATATTTTATGCAATGATTTCAATTAATATGAAAGCATATAATGAGCTCTGTTTTATAAAAATCTCCTTCCTCTTGTATGATAATGCATTAAGCATTTTAAGTTCAATAGTGGTCATCTGGTATCTAGGTTTTTCAAGGCACAGAAATTTGACATTTTAAACATACCCAGTGATTATATGAATTTGCTCATGTGTCCACTTGCTTTTGAGGTTCAACGCTCTGCATGTTTCACTTGTCAGTTGGGTTTTTGTTTGTTTCTGATGTACAGTTCAAGTATGTTTCATGGGAAGTCTTCTAATAACATATTGTTAAAGAGGTTATATTTTATTTGAATGAAAATGGGGTTCTTTTCTCTTTCATTTCTGAAGTTTTATTTTCTGGGGTTTTGGTTTCAAGTTGATGCTAGTTCCTTTTAGCACATAGCAACAATATTCCACAAACTGGTGTCAGCTACTGTGGCTGATGAGACAATCTTCTTATTACTCCTTTGAAGCTATCGTTCTCTCTGGTCATTTTCATGTAGTCTTTGATCTTCTGTCATTTCCTCTTGTCTTTGGCAATATTCTATAGCTGCAAAGAAACACATGACCATGGCAACTCTTATAAAGAAAAACACTTATTTTGGGCTTCATTTCAGCTTCAGAGATTTAATCCATTAGTGGCATGGTGAGAAGCATGAAGACATGCAGGCAGACATGGAACTGGAGAAAGAGCTGATATTTCTACATCTT
This sequence comes from Arvicola amphibius, assembly GCF_903992535.2. Lineage (NCBI taxonomy): Eukaryota > Metazoa > Chordata > Mammalia > Rodentia > Cricetidae > Arvicola > Arvicola amphibius. Next base: position 40,854,185 of record NC_052051.1, on the reverse strand, counting down.
AAGCCTTTGGTTAGGTAGTCGCTTTGTTGATTTATACCTTGGTGCTGGACTCCACAACTCTGCATTGATCTTTTTGTTTCTGAGCTTCTTTGTTGTTAATTATTTTATTTTGATTGACTAACACATAATATTTGTGCATATTCTTGATATTCAATGTGGTGTTTTGATTTCCACACACATTGAGTAATGAAAAATCAGGGTAATTAGCAAATATATGACCTTAAATGTGTCATTTCCTTTTGGAGAGTACAGTCATAATAATTTCATCTATTTTGAGATACACAATGCATTATTATTTGATAGGTTCATCATGTTCTGTTAAGCATAACAGATCTTATTCCTATTTGTTTATTTTTTCCAAGATATGTTTTCATTCTTTATTCTAGGAAGTGTTAGTCATTCTCACATAATTCTTGTATCTAGAGTTTTTATGTTCTAAAATTATTATATAGTTCCGGTTCTTGCTGAAGTAACTTTGTCACCTTATATATTTATTATATTTTCTAGGAGAAATATCCTTTTACGTATTCTCTCTCACATGGGTACTCCAATAAAGATATTTGTTAGTTTGAACTAGATTGTGAAGCGGGTGGATGTAGACAGTCAATCAATGATCAATAAATAGTTAAGCACCCAACACACACACACACACACACACGCACGCACGCACGCACGCACACACACACATACACACACTGCAAGCCATAAATCAAGTAAAAGGCATTATGTATTGATACCATCTTAGAGAAAAGACTTTTCTTTCATTAAATGTTCAAGGCAAACAACAATTTTCCTTGATATCTCCTGAAAAGATTTTTCTCTGTCTTAGCTCTTCCAACTGCATAAGAGATCTGCAATTGAATTACACACCCCATTAAACTCCCAAACTCAAGCTCTTCACTGTTCCAATTATTTACCTAAAAATCAGGGAAATTGAACTTCAAGGTCAACAAGATTGCAGATGGGATAAAGTGCTGTATCCAACAAACTCCAGGGATTGACCTGACTCTAGTGGCAAGGGAATGAAGAAAAGTCAAATACCTGTATACATATAAAAGCTGGCATCAGGTAGACTAGGCTCTCTGATGGAGAAGACGACACACCAAAGTATAAGCTCAGTGTGTTTGTTTTAGACAGCTGAACAGAGGGACATAGTTATTACGTAGAGCTGAATTAAGAGGGAGTTTATGGTGTGCAGCTGAAGAAGGAAGTGGGGTTATTAGATACAGATAAGCAAGGAGGCAGAGTTTTGTATATAGCTGAATCAAGAGTGCTGTTTAGCTAATCTCAAGAGGCGCAATCTCTGTAGAGGAGCAGTCTTCAAGCCATAAATATCCAGTAAGAGAAGCCCATAGTGGACATTTCTGCACACATTGTCAGAATTCACACAAGGACCATGAGAAGGTGTGGCTATCCTTCTGAATCTGACACAGGAAGACATTGGCACAGCTGGGGGACTGAAGCACAGGAGGGCCCTTGACTGTACCCATGTCAACAGCACATGTTCCCTCTTTGCTTTCTCCACACCCCACAATGAACCTTCCTTTGGTATAAATGTCTTCTAAGCCCATTTTGTTTGAATTCATCTTTCAGCAGAAGAGCTATGCAGGGAATGTGAGCTGAGCTGTCGTCCTGATAACAAAAGTCATGCATGGCAGCTCTGACATTGCACACAAGACTAGTTAACTTACAGTTAGCTGAATGAAGCCAATGTGAAGTTTCTTCCCTACCTATCTTCCCTTATATAGTAACTATGTAGTTTGGGTACAAATTAAGGAGAAATTTTATTCCTGTCGAAGTTTCTTATTTGTAGATATGACTTCCTTTACAAAATTTTGGGGTTCTAATTTATGACATTAACAGCTTCTCCCAAATTTATTACATGTGTACATTTGTTCTTAATATCTTAATTTAAAAGAATTATAACATTATGGTGTGTGAAACTATTCTTGAAGAGACATGCATAAACATCTACTTACTGCAGAGCCCACAATGTACTAATCAATTGATGAGTCATTGAGTTTTATTGAAATTACTTAAAACAGTGGTCCTCAATATTTCTAATGGTAGGACCTTTTAATGCAGTTCCTTATGTTATGGTGACCCCCAACCAGAAAATTATACCATTTCTACTTAGATAATATAATTATGAATTATAATGTAAATATATGATATATAGGATATCTGATGTACGATCCCTATGAAAGGGATCCCTATGAAAGGGTCATTTGATCCCCAAAGGGGTCACAACCTACAGGTTGAGAACTGATGACTTAAAGAAATATGGTTGAGGGGTTACTTAAAGGAGCAGAAATGATTCAATGACAGATGGATCACCAAAGGCCACCTCAACATGGGTGACAGCTCACAAGACCTAAGCCCAGAGCACACTTCACAGCCTGTAGACACCTTGACAGGTTGATGTATGTCTCTCCCAAGTAGTTCAGTTTGGCTGGTCTTAGTTTCTTCCAGGCTGTTAGGCTGACCAAAGCCTCTTCTAGGCTTCTCAGATTGTATGAGAGTGGTTCTCAGAAGTTCTTATTGCTTATATATGCTATAAGAGTGAGGAGTCTAGTGAATCTACTCAGTTTCAGGGACTTCCTGAAGCCATTGAGTTGTTTAATGTGTGAATTTAACAAACTTCTATGCAGTGTAGAATACATTACCTCTCCTTACAATGCCCCATTGTTTCAAGCCTCTGTAAGCATCCTGTGCCTTAATGAACTTTCCTCTTAGAATATCCTGTTTTGCACCCCAGTTTTAACTTCTTCTCTTAAAAATATCCGGTTGCTTTACCTCCCCTTTAACATTCTTGGTCTTACAGTTCTTCCCACCAAAATAAAAGATTTTTAACTTCCTAGGAAACTGCTACACAACACATTTATTATTTGTGTTTAGGAACATGTGTGTGTTAGAGTCTGTGTTCACATGTGTGTGCATTCATGCACTTGGATGTCTACATAAAAATAGCATATATGTAGTGCTCAAATAATAAGCCACAGAATGCAATTATGTCTTTTTTCTTGTGGGTTTCAAGTATAGAACTCAGATGGTCAGGTCTGGAAGTCAGCATCCTTATCTTCTAGACCATCTACTGGCCCTACAATTTGTTGTTTTTTTAATCCATGTCATTATAAAATTGTTAAGTGGGGTCATATTAAAGATATAGTCTCCTGTGTCCCTCGGTAGAGAGGCATGGACACTGTGAAATATGCCATGTGTGGCACTCACATGTCTGCTGCTTTCAATCATTCCAAAGCCATTAATACTCCTGATGACATCATCTATCTCACGTTGTTTCATTATAGCTTCCAGAGCATATTCTGCCAAATATGTTCCTGTACTCAACACATACTATATTTCTGATTCTACTAGTCATAAAAACGAAAGCACCTAATACAATGTTGGACATTAATTCCAACTCTGAACTGAACTGTGAACTCTATATACAACCGCATTAGGTGAGCATGTACCATCATTTTAATCCTCAATGGTACCAATTGCAGATGGTGACTAAGAATCCTACTCTTGGTGCCTATCCAAAAATCAAATCACATCCTTATGGAATTATCTCTGCTTTCATTAAAATTTATGTAAATTCATTCTGTGGAACTCACATGGGCCATGTTTGGTAGAACATTGAGTGTTTTCTTTTTCTTTAATCTTCTGAGCTTTTCCCAAAGTGTTTTTACAGTCTGACTTTGGTTTTCTATCAAATGTATGTCATTGATTTTCACAATTAAAAAGACTTCTAGTTTAGTTTATATTTTAGCCTTGTTGACTAATGAGAGGTATCTAGATTTTTCTGTCTGCACGCACTATTTGAATGACTTTAAAAGGAATTTGACTAGAGAGTTCCTGCTTATCATTCACACAGATAAGTTTCTACTTAACAATATATAAAAAATAAACTAGCATTATACAAAACAAAACAAATAGATGGGATGAGTCATTCAAATAGTAGAACATTAGGAATCAAAGCACAATACTGTCAACTCTGATTTCCTCTCATAGTACCTTCAGGAATCGGCAAAACTAATAGGTGGTAAATTGAGCGTCTAGGAGTCATTGGCCAGAAAGAGCTTTGAAAGGGCCTTTTCGCAGAAATGTTCTCAGTCTTGATCTACCAGTAGTTACATGGTTATACACATACATGAAAATAGATGTTTATTATCTATGTGTTGTTGCTTAATAGAGAAACCAGTTCATTTAGGTTACAAGAGGCAATCGGTTTTTGTGCAGTGCTTATGAGTGCAGTTTCTGCAGTCTTGCACAGATACTTGGCACTGCACAAAGCTACATCTTATTAAAAACCTTTTTATTTGTAAAAGAGAAATAGTAAGTGTACATTTGGCAGTTCTGAGGACTCGGCCAGTAGAGAAATGTTCTATCACAGAGCCACACGCAGCCATTTGATATTTTAAGTTTCACACAGGGTTTCCCTAAAGTTCCTATGCTCACTTCCAACTCATGATATATCCCAGGCTGGCTTAGAACTCATGATACTTGGGCATCTGGTATCACGGTTAAATACCACCAAGTCCACTTGAAGTTTGAGTGGAACAATGGGTATATAATGTGACATCATGCCTGTCACAACACATGGATGTTTTAATATAATTAATTTCTTCCAGATTCAAAAATATGATACCTTCTCAAAGCTCCTGCTCTTTAGACAAATGAATATAATTATTTAGTACACCAAGTATGTTTATATTAGTTACTTTTTGGTGAATTGCTTTATCATGATAATGGCAGCCCATATTTACATAATTATTTCTAATAATAAAATTTTCTGTATGTATCAACTAACTCAACAATCCATAGTGGGTACTTTAGAGTGTTATTAAACTTTCTTCATTTTATAAAGGCACAGACTGATATATGGAATCTTTCTTGCCTGATAGCCAGGAAATGTTAGGGAGAGGTTCAACTCAGAACGTTTGGTCTTCCTTCTTCAAATCTATGGATATGTATGAATTAGCTGCAGGACCGGGGAAGCTCCCTTTCCCAGGATGTCAGAGATAGTGGATCTCGGGTGGCACCTGTGGCCGCATGTTTTAGGGCTGCTGCTGCTGCTGCTGCTGCTGCTGCTGCTGCTGATGATGATGATGATGATGATGATGATGATGATGCTGTTTCTGTAGTTGTCCTGGGAACCCATGCCTGAGCACCTGTATAAAGCCAAGCAACTTTATATCATGGAGCTTGTGTTTTTCCCTACAGTTTCTCAAGAAACTTCTTAGAGTCTGGCAGCACATTCTTGGAAGGAAGAGAAGTCCATGGTAGAAGGGATATTTAAGGAGGGAACTCAGATTCTATGCAGGTGAGGCATGTGTACTTAGGAAGACTGGTTGTGGCAGTCCTCAGGGACTAACGTACAAAATGTCAGAGGACTCTGAAGCAAATTCAAGATTGTGAGTGGTTATGTCCACAAATTGGTTATTTTATGTGCTGAATCATATTTTTGAACGTTTGAACCACTATTCTTTAGTGTGTTATAACTATAATGCTGGCTAATTCCTGCTTTTGTTTTTAAGTACGTGCATGTAACTTGGAGAATTGTTGTTGGCAAAAAGTGCATGAGGAAAAGAGAGGAAACACATTGACCATAATTCTCATTAAGGAAAAAATTAAGCATTTTATTTCCTCCCACCATTTTTTTTTTATCTCAGGCCAGTCTTTTACAGAGTTAAACTAGGTGCAAGGGTCACATTTGGAACAAAACAACAGTTTTGTAAGGAAACAGTTCAGACACTGTCTGTCACTGCTAACAAGATGAACAGTTGAGTGATTTCTGAGTCTGGAGTTCAGTAACCATAATTCTAATAAACATAAATAATTGTGACACCTCCAAAGGACATTGTCCACTAAGCCACTTCTCATTTGTCTTCAGGCCTTCACAACTTGTGGTAACTGCTCACCTTTCTCCTCCAGAATTTTCTGTTCTTATCATTTGATTAATTTGCTCGCAAAGTGTAATGAATGACTCCATTTACTGGTGTTAAGTCCACTATGTTTGATAGCCAGATAATATTTCAATATCTGAGATTACTGCATTTTATTCACATACTTAGTTGATGGACTTTTGAGCTTTTGGGGTAAGCATGCAATGATGTGTAATTTTTATGTAGATTCTCTGTCCTAGGCTTATAAAAACTGCTTTTGCTAACATCAATAATTTCTGACTGGTTCACAAGACCACGGAAAGCAGGGCAAGAACCTGGAATCTTCCCATTCTGTAACTGTCTCCTTTACTTTGGATCATGCATCTGTCTTTGACATAGACTTGTAATCACTCAAGGAAGTCTATCTAGAAACCCTTGATACCTACTTATCCCATTACCTTCAAGTCAAGAGACACAAAGATAATGAGGGAGGCTTCTACTGTCAGCTTTTTACAATGCCATGTTCAAGACCCTCAAAAGACATCTAAAGTCCCCTAGCTGTTTTCTTAGACATTCAGTCACCTTATCCCAGGAAAAGAAAAGTCTAACAGGACAGACCACCACCCAGGACATTTATCTGTGATAGAAAGGTCTTACTCTGAAGTATGACCAGCCTGTCTCCTAAGCAACAGGATTTCTGTGTACCAACCTGCAGAATCAAAACAGAGACAGTGATCAGCCAAACCACACCTATCTTGTAGTACTAGATTATGAATTTCTCCTGCTTCCAGCCACACTCTTTCCTCTTGCCAACTTAAGCTCACGTCAGTACCATACGGAAGAGATTGGAATCACTGGACCCCTTTGTCCCAGAGCACATTTAGACATTTTTTTCTCAATGATTTTGACATTATGGAGATCTTTAATTTGTGCTTGAGGATGAATAGCCAAACTTAGCATGTTGAAGCTGCTAGACTCTAACACTCCAGTTAAAATTCATTTTCATCTGTCTCAGAATATCTTCAGTAGTGGAAGTCCGGGGTCACATGATACTTCTATGTTTAAACCTTAAACTGAAAGACTGTTTACATGCCCTCCAAGAGGGGCTGACAAACCCAGAGTCTCCATGTATTTGCCAAGATTCATCTATTGCCTGCACTAGTCACTGAAGTGACAATGGTTAAACAGGTAAGGGGAGGGCAGAGAAAGAGAGAGAATGCAGCAACATGGACTGCTTGCCACTGTAGCTACTGCTCACCAATTACTAACAGGTTAATATTTCATTTACTGGTTACAAATTACCACCCACATCTGAATTCTAACAGAGTATCTGACTCCTACTTTGTATGTCATATTTAATTACACATTTCTCAAGTCAGCCTGTGGAATATTAATTGGTTTAATATCAAGAGGAGCTTGCCTGGTACAGCCGAGGAAGCTTAGGCTCAATACATCTAGTGCAATGACTACAGTAAAGGGCTTCCTTGGGGCTTTTGTCTAGGAAAGGACATTATGTAGGCACCCAGGAGATGTGGCAAGCTCTTCCCTTTCCTCTTCCTCTCTCTCTCTCTCTCTCTCTCTCTCTCTCTCTCTCTCTCTCTCCTCTCGATCTCATCTCTCTCCTCTCTCTCCTCTCCTCTCCCTCTCCCTCTCCTCTCCCTCTCCCTCTTCCCTCTCCCTCCCTCCCTCCCTCCCTCCCTCCCTCCCTCCCTCCCTCCCTCCTCTCTCTCTCTCTCTCTCTCTCTCTCTCTCTCTCTCTCTCTCTCTCTCTCTCTCGTGTGTGTTTGTACTTACGCTGTAGAGAAGGCAATTAGAAAAACCCCTTCCCAGATGTTAGTTATTCTACATGGAAGCTTGGAAGCTTGCTGCCAGAGAGAGTGGTGGCTGTGGCAAAAGGTCAGGGATGAAGCCCACATGAAGAAGCAATGATGAGTAAGCTACCAGCCACAAAGTCAGGATTACTATGGACAGCTTTGGGTATCCACTCAATAAAGACTGCAGTAATTAAAAGGAAAGTGGGGAGGAAGAGGTAGGGAGGTCCAAGCAGTGGGTTATGGGTCCTGCTGACTGACATGTTATCTGTCATCAGAACTCATAACTGACCCCCTGCTAGGTATGCTGCATTCTACAGGCAGTTTTGGTTGTATATTTCAAAGAGAGCAAAATGCAACACATGATGCTTCTCAAGATGTGTGTTTAGAATAGCCCTGTCTAGGGGTTATGTTTCTATAGGAATGGTGATTTCTCATTAATTTTGCCACAGCCAGTTTCACTCAGATCAGATTCGGGTGATATTTTTGATGGATTTTGATGAGTCTTCTATTTTCTCTTAAGTTTAGGTGAAAGATGCTAGTTCTGGTAATAGGAATTAAGAATTTAGCTGTTGCTGGCTCTCTCACTACTCCTAAATACACACACACACACACACACACACACACACACAAGCTTCTGTCAGTTTCTGTCTCTTCAGTTGAAGACATAAAATATTCTCAAACTATTGTGTGCTCATGATCATCGTTTTTAATCTTTCCCTAAGGAGACTAGAAATGTGTCCATTAGAAACACTTAAAGTTTTCTTGGAAAATTTGCATAACTTTTGTTTCAAGCGAAATGAGCTCCGTTAATTTGATTCTGTAGAGGTCATGGTTGACATCATGTTTGACATCATGGTTTGCAGACTTTATGTATTCTATTTTGGATCAGCTTACTCAAGTAACTCAAAAGACTGGCTTCTGTCTTTTGTTGTTTGTTATTGTATTTTGTTCATTTTGCTTTATGTATTTTATCATTTCTTTTACCCACTTTATTATTTTAACCAAAATGCCAATGGTGAGAGTCTTTGTTGTCAAATAAAAGGTAGATGTGTAAGACAGGCTGCCTTAGCTAGTCAAATCACTGACATACCATCACTATAGAATGCCTGTCTAGAAGGAAAAAAATCATCTCCTTTTCAATGAGATCTTGTAGTCCTCTCAAGCATTTAGGAGAACTAAAGAATCATAGCTATAAGATCATGAGACCTGGATATAAGACAGGGCTTAGGAGGGAGACTATGGTGCTGTCTGGTACTAGATGTTATGAAAGATGAGCCCCTGATCTTAGTGTCAAAAATACTAGTGAATTGTGTATATGCATTATATATTTTATATTATTATGAAGGTGCTGAGGGCTGTATTTGGGACTTTAGTTTACCCAGCAAGATTGCATTAAGATAGAAGAGGCAAGAACATAAAGAATTTCTGACTGAAGGTATATTTGAATACACAGACACATTCACATTAGTTCATATTTGCTTACATAAAGTCAATCATGTGAACCGTTATCACAGAGTATACTGGGAAATGTAACACATACTTAGGAATAGAGTGTGGATTTTATGGAGGTCATGTATGTCTTGCACACATGGATGAGTAGTTGCTCATTCATGTTTATGATCATCTTGAAATTAATCAGAATCTTGAAGTAGAGAGAGTTATCTCCAAAGTTACAACATATTAATTATACATTTAGATCTCGGCCTAATAATTAATATATCTCCATGTTAAGCAATTTTGCTAATAAGTTTTCATCAAATTAGCTCACAGATGTTTTTGCATTACTGGAAGGCAAATTTTATTGAGTAATACATCTAGTCTCACTTTATAAAACAAATAATCATTTGTATCTCTCAAATTCTCTTGAATGTCAAACTGAGTATCTAAATTTCATATATAGCTTAAAAATAGGTTTTGGCAGCCCAGCCCTGTTGGTTTTCCTTTCACTAAATACCATTAGCATGAACGAGACAAAACTACTTGCCATCACGCTAGGGCGCTAATGGGGAGGAAATATCCAGCCATGTGCATGGTCGCTTTGTGAAATAGAAAATGACATCATGTAATTGGCTTTGTCTGAACTTCTCAGTGGGTGAAAATGTGATTCACGAGGATTAAGGCATGATGTCATTATTCTTGAAGTGAATTCTCACATAGACTAGGCCATCAGCAGTCAATTATTGGTGCCAGTTCTAATGTATAAAACCTAGTACCAACTTCACTCTCATCTGTATAATGTATGGATTTTCTTCTTAAATGGAAACATGGAAGGCTAACTCTAGATGCAAGATTTGATCATAACTTCTAGAATGCTACTAAGGCCTCTAAGGGACCTCCTTTGGAGAATTAATTCCTTATCGTCGATGTCCTTGATTCCTGTCAGCTGCTTATACACTATGGTAGATTTGACTCGAACATCATGATAGCCTTAAGCTCATTCTCGGTTCCCAATAGCAAAAAGGGGTAGAACTTGAAGCTGGGATTTTTTTCTATTTATTTAACAAGTGATGACTTCCAGTGTATGTATATTCATGCTCTAGATGCTGGGTCTAACTGAATAAAACAGAATTCTTATAAATAAAATAAGACCTAAAGTCAAGCACAGATACCCAGGAGCAAGATATATTGACATGAAATGCTAGAGAGCAAGGAGAAAGCATGTCATGGAGAGGATGCTGTGAAAATAGCACATAGCAGCAGAAACCTAGATGTATTGGAGGAGAAAGTGCTGGGGCTCTCTGGCAGGAAAGGAAGGCAGATATAGAGAAACGCAAAGATAGACCTTGGGTCAAGAGTGTGCTGACAAATTGGAAGAGCAGTGTTTGCATCCTGTTGGCAGAAATGTAAATTAGTGTTGCCATTAAGGAAAATAGTATGGAGTTTCCTCAGACAAAGTAAAAATGGAATCCCCAGGTGGTCCAGCACTCTTAGGGTTTATGTCAACAGAGAGACATCTGACATTGATAGGACATCTGGTCTCCCATGCTCACTGCAGCACTATTTAAAAAGACTAAGAAATGGAAACAACTGTGGTGGGCAGTCCATTAGTGGGTGGAGAAAATGTGCTGCAGGTACACAGCAGAGCAGTAATCAGCCACGAAAAGGAGGCGGTCCTTTGCGCTGTGGATGGAATTGGAGATTGTTCTGTTAAAGGAAAGTAGACAAGCAATGAACGAGAATAAACTGGGTTCATTCATAAGTGGGATCTGAAAAGTTTAGCTACCAAGAGTTGAAGTAGAATGGGGTGTGGTGAAAAACGCATGGAGAAAGTTTATCAGTTCATAATCAGTTACTCGTAGCTAACGAGAAATTCTCCAGTGGTTATCTGAAATAGCTCATTCTTTGAGACTGTTAATAAAAAAATAAAAATCAGGGGCCTGAAGAGATGCTTCAACATTTGTTTCTCTTTCAGAGGACCCAGTTTGGTTCTTAGAACTCACCTAGTGGCTCACAGCCCTCTGTAACTACAGTTGCAAAGGATCTGACATCCTCTTCTGGCCTGCTCTGGCACTCCAACATGTTTGATGCATAGACATACATACAGACAAAACACATGTGCATATAAAATTAAAATAAATATTAAAAAAATAAAGATCAGCAGGTGCAAATGAGAATGAGAATGATGTGTGAGTGTAGGCGGGGCCAAGGTGCAGAAGTATGCCATAAGGGAGCGTCTGTCTGTACCACCATAATGCAGAGGAAGCTGCTGGTCACCTTGTAGAATCAATACTGCTCCATAAGGCAGCCTCACTTTACCTTGCCAAAACCAAACAGGAAAGGATGCAATGTTCTCCTGCATTCTGCTAATTCATTCTGGCCAGATGCTAATGTTCATTTCCTTAAGTGCTTTGGATGCTATACTAACACATCGCTTTGATCAAGTGCTTGAATTTGAGACCTAGGGAAAACACAAGAGAATGTCATTAAAGCTGTGCTTTTCCGATTTTAATGAGCCCCAAATCATCTTAGACTCTTATTAAAATATAAATTTTAACTCAGTGATTCTGGGGGGAGCTAAAATGCTTCATTTTCATTAAAAGTTCCTAGGTGAGACCAATACAATGACTTTTTGGACCACTCGTCAGAGTGGTCTCAGGGTGTTTGTTACTGCCTTGAAACTGAGATAGCAATAACTGTGTGTGATGTCAAAAGGGGTAAAGATGTTATGTATTTAAACACCATTGAAAACTTGTGGAAGGAGGCACATACCCCCTATATAGGGCAGTAATCAAAGATTCAGCAGTCACATTATTCCCTTATCACGAAAGACTATTCAAACACCAGCTGGAGAAAGAGGATCTGTCTGAAAGATGGTGGCACACTCCAGTCTTTCTGAAATTACTTTAGCTTAATCAGCAAATTCTAAAGAGAACAGATGTTCAAGATCACCCAGACCAACTCAATCAGCATCTTTGGGCATGGCCTGAGTCTTCTGCAGACCAGAAACATTAGCAAACCCTGCAGACTTATGAGACAAACAAATAATCTCTCCTACTTCCTCTAGATAGTTGAGCCAGAATCTACAATTTCTGATCTCCAGGCCAGGCAAAGCCATGTTATAATTAATTTTGAGAGACCTCTGTAAGGGTGTGGGGCATATCTTGATAGTTGACATTGTGATTTAATTGTAAGGTATTAAAAATGACCTTTCTTGCTTACTTGTGTAGATCTTAACCTGATATTAGAAGAAAATGAAGAGTCAGGGCTGGGCTGCAGCAGAGTCAAGCCCTTATCTTATGTGAACAGAGCTCCAGGTTGGATCATTGACACTAAACTTTCACACACAACACATACATCCAGATATTCAGAACTTGTTTTTACAGACCCTAAGATACCTGGGATGGTGGAAAATAATGAGTTCAGAAATGTAAGCATTTTATATAAGTAGTTATCACTGGTTTCAACCATATTTGCCTCATTTCTGTCACAGGTTTGCCCAACTTTCATCTCCATAAATTCTCACTGTTTTGTTCTGGGTTTAATTCTGTCAAATAAACATTGATGTGAAAGAAGATGAATCAGTGATATCCATTCAGAATGGACAGTTGAGGCAGCAGAGTTCCTCTGGTTGTTCTTCTGTACCGTTAGGGCAGACTTTTCCATGAAGCATGGAATTTCAAAGACAGTTCCACCTATATTGGCTGTTTGTCAGTCACATATTTCTGTGTCCTGCAGAATGTCTAGAAGACTCTTTCATGAAGCAAGAACCCCGAAATACAGTCTCACCTTTAGTCAATTCAGCAGTCATTTCTCTGTGGTTCCTGCATGTCCAGTTAATCAAGCAGTCCATGCAAGAGCAGTTTTTTGCCCAAATGGCTAACCAACACCATAAGGAGGCTCTTTGGTTCCCATCTTCCTCTTGAAGTATCTTAGTGCTAGCAGAAGCAGATGTGTTTCACTGCTTAAATGTCATATTCTGAAGGTCTCTGAAAGATTTGAAGAATACCTATCTAACTGAAATATATCTCTATACATCTAGAAAATTTAACTAACATGACTACAAGCTTGACTGTTTTATATGATTATCTATTAACCTATAATTCTTAATTATAATTATATTTTTAAATGAACTACACAATCACAATACCTTAATCAAGAGCAAAATATGCATATAAGAAGATTGACCTTAAATTTGTATCAATAAACTACAATCCATACCTATGCAAATCTCTATTTCATATACCCCTTTAAATGTAAAGAAGCATTTATAAACAATATTTGAGAATATGGGCATAGTTGTGTAGACTACTTCCTGCTGATTAGGGTGCTGTTGTTCAGGTTCTTCATGGTGTATTTTGTATGCTAGGTTTATCTCAGTCAGCAGTTGGGTGAAGTAATTTTCGGGAGGTGTTCACAGCAACCTTTCAGGGGGTCTTGGTCCATCAAACAATATTAGTCTGGAAGTATTCCACAGTTATTCATCCTCTGTGGAAACAAAAGAAGAACCTCTTCCAAAGCAACATATCCTTAGATCCATATTCCTGATGTCAAGATACCTTTATAATATACATGCTGTTTTACCTTAGCAGCCCATACCATGAAATCTCTCTCAGTACTTAGCTCCTTCACAGTCAGAAAATTCAAGGAAAACACAATAATATACATAATACAGATTCTCTGTGAATTTTACATTATTACATGGCTTATTCTTTTTACTTCTTTTAATCTATGACTATCTGTGTTCTGTCTCTTTAAAGACCTAACTGTCTATATTCTTTTTCTTCTCTCTCCCAAGCCTACATACATTTATCCAACACTGTGACCCATTTAGAGGTCTTTTCCATCTGTATTTGTCTTTATTGTGTATCTGTAATTATTTTCTTACCAGAAGTGCTTCTTAAAATGCTAAGCCCTTCTTATGAACTTAAGTTGCACCATTGCTAGGGGAAATATGGCCTGCCTACTTGCCCCACCCAGCCCAGCATGGCAGAGCTGTTTGCTGCCTCTGAGCCATGTACACCGCCCCAGTTCCCAGTATGTAGTGGGTCTATGTCGAGCCATTAAGCAGTTTGTAAATGCTGCTTACAAACACCATTTAAAGCTTTGCCTCCTGAAAGAGCCAGAGGTCACATTGGCTGCATAGCCCAGGAACCAGCATTTCAGAACCACGGCTTTTTCCTGCTACCTGTGAATTAGAAAAACCCCTCTTAAAGGAGCCACAGTGTGCCACCAGCAAGCAAATGCCTTTGAGGGAAATAAAATGCAGCTAAATTTTTATTTTTTAGTGTCTAGAATTCCTTTCCAAGCCCTATCAGGTTTTAAGTAGGTTTTAGTTAGCCACATAAGCACCAATTCATTGAAGGAGGTAATTTGTTGGTTTCCGGTTGCTCAGCTCCAAAATAATCACACAGACACTATTATTTAAGACATATTATTTAAGACACCACTTGGCCCATTAGCTCTAGCTTCTTATTGGCTAACTCTTACATATTAATTCAACACATTTCTATTAATCTGTGTATCACCATGAGGCTGTGGCTTACCAGCTAAACTCCTGGTGTCTGTCTTCAGAAGGGTTACATGGCTTCTCCTTGACTCTGCCTCCTTTCTTCCAGCATTCAGTTTAGTTTTCCCTGCCTGCCTACGTTCTGCCCTATCAACAGGCCAAGGTACTTTCTTTATTCACTAATGGTATTCACAGCATGCAGAGGGGAATCCCACATCAGGCACTGGTGGATAATTCATGGGCCTAACTTTTCAATGCTATGTGAAAACTTAGAAAATAATAAAAACCATCTAATAGTAGCTTTATGGTGAAACCCAAGAACATCAGGGGATGGGCCAGGAATAGAAAGGGGACAAAAATGATGGATTGAACTTCCAGTTTGTTCAATTTAGAGGCAACAACTTGAAGAGGGCAAAACAAACAAAAACAATGATGACAGGAACAAACTACAGCAGATCTACCCCTTAAAATGAAGGGTCATTTCAGTTTGCATTGTTAATTCTTGCACATAGAATTTCATGTATATTGGGGAAATTTGTAAAAATTATTCTAATTCTTATTTTGAGTGATAACTAGTTATAAGATAAACATATCTTCGTTATAATTATTTTTTCCTTAAGAGTATAGATTGTGGGGGCTTTGAGCTTTCGTAGTGGGTAAGGCCACCTGTAGCCAGGCCTGAAGACCTGAGCTTGATCCCTGGGACCCACATGGTGGAAGGAAAGAACCTTCTCTCATAAGTTGCCCTCTGACCCTCACACTTGTGCCATGATACACATCCCCCATCTTTACAGATTCAATTTTAAAAAGCATATAATAATATTTTTTAAATAAAAGGAGGAAAAGAAGGACATGGTTGTGATATTTCCTTGTAGTTTCACTGAGTTCCAATTAGAAGCATGGCAGTTTAATGAAATATTAATTTTGAAAAATGCTTCCAACTTCCAGGTCTAAAATTTGCTACCTTGAGTAGACTTTTTGACAAATTAAAAATGGCCAAATTTACTTGGATGTTATATATTGTTTTTTGTAAATTTCATTCTTTTATACTTGCAAAAAACATATTGCTGCATGAGCCAATTTTATAGTTTGGCAATCATGCCTAGTTCATTATCTAATTATTATTTTGGAATGTCTTCTGTTATTAATTATTTAGTTTAGAAAACTGGACTTGTAGCTATAATCATAACAAGTGTCATCTCTTTTGGAAGCATAGCCTATTCACCAGAAATATGTATTGTCAATATGGTACAGAATGTTATGACTGACAAACTTCTACTTTCCACATCTTTAACTTTATTATCAACCTTACTTATTTTATCTTACTGGTTTTAGAATGCTAACTGTGAATAAATTATATCACTACAGAATACATATAAAGATAGCATATTGTGCAGTTGTGAAAAAAAATATTTATGTTGTAGATAGAGTAGCCTGCATGTAAGTGCAATGTATGATAAACCTTAAGATAGTGCTGAGATGTATTTTGGAAGGTATACTATTTCTGAAGTTTTCAAGAACTTATAATGTATTAGCCTGTAAGCTTTGTAAACATTGCTATTGTGAAATAATTGATGCTGTGAAGCTGTGTGAGAGAAATGGGTTCAAGCTTTAGCTTTGCTTCTAATCAAAAATATTATGGAATATGACATTCTTACCAGACTAGAGGCTCATTAGTGATATGCTTTATTAATCAATTTTATATCACGAGAACCTTGGTTTAGAGCTGTCATTCATTCATAATTTCTCTTTTGCCCTCTGTCTGGGCCATGGATGAAGGTGAATGAACTTAATATTCTATTCCATTTCTTACTCTATGGTGTGCTTCAGTTCAATCAGATGTTAACGATATAATGACCCAGCAACTTTGAATGTGCTTTCTGGTACAGATATTCTGACACTTGCGTTCCACCATGAGGGAAAATGTATTTCAAATAATTGCTTGTTCCAAAGAGAGAAACCTGTATGCACAAAGTGCCTCATATAGTTGTGCCTTAGTTCTAGTATTACCAGGAATAGAGATTACCCTGAGCTGAGCTCCATATTTTTAATGGTGCTTGTAAAATAGATAGACCTGCTATAGATTGGGTGAGCCCCTGGATAATGATCTCTAGAGCTTCGCTCTATGACAGCAATAGAGAAATCTGTAGCCTTCCTCATCTCTAGAGTCCCCATGCTAACTCTGTGTCATTTAGCCATTCAAGATACAGGTCTAAGACATGACCAGGCCATTAGGGCAAAGTCGTCACTAAAAGGTTTCACTAGTCTAACTCATGGCCTAAGTAGGTGGCAAGATGGACAAAGGGTTAAAAGTCAGGGATATATTCAAGTTCATATATGTTACTACAAAGTATATAAAAGACTAAAATAAACAAATAAAGTGATATGAAACAATCCTTGTGCCTGAGTGGGTGAGAATGTACCAGGTAGGCAAGGCATAAAATCAGGGATATGCTCTGTCTTTTATATATAACACCACAAAGTGAACGGGAGAATGAGAAATCAAAGAAGAGGGTAGGAGACAAGCTTGAAGCCTTCCCAAACTGTATCTCAAGGCCTGCATCTGAGAGTGGGAGGGGTGAGAGGGAGATATTCCAAGAGACATCATGAAAAAGGCATGTTTATCTTTGAAGCATTCCCTACTATGCCTGCAATTTTTAGAATGATCATAGAGTAGGCTGATTAAATATTTAGGGTGTGGTCTGTGATATCAGTGGGTAGAGTTCTAGATCACTTAGTAGTATCCTAGGAACAATGATTTCCTAGCAGGTCCTGCAAACACTAGCTAGACACTCCAGGCTAAGAGGAAGAGCCTTGAGAAGAAAAGAAAACATGGTTTGAGAACCAGTGTAGAGACACGTCTGATGGTGGTCTTCATCAGTGGGAGAACATAAAACCCCCTCTGCATCTGGACCAGAAAGAATTCAGACTCATGTTGAATTTTAAAAGTTAAACTGCAATGTATTCATATTTAGTAATAAGTTCTTTTAATATGGTATTAGAAGGCAGACATAAAAACCTTAAGATCTTTGTATAAAAACCTTAAGATCTTTGTCATCAATGTATCTTTAGCTGATTTGTCTTACAATTATTATTAGCACTAAATAATACAAATTAGTTTGATTTTTTTGTTTGGTTGTTTTCTTGAGAAAGGGTTTCTCTGTAGCTCTGGCTGTCCTGAAACTCACTCTATAGACCATGCTGGCCTTGATTTCAGAGATCCCCCTGCCTCTGCCTCCTGAGTGCTGGGTTTAAAGGCATGCACCATCACCCCTGACTATTCTGATTTTTGAACAACTCTAATACATATATTTTTATTTTGAAAATACTTTTCTCTAAGAATATCTGTATTTAATATATACTGTACTTTTCTTTTATCAAACATTAAATATGTTCATTGTCTTGTAGTTATGTCAGGTCTGTTGGACTCCATGTGTCTTCTAGTAGATAATATTTCACTTGATGTTATTAGCTGAATGCTTAGGAAGTACATCTTTTATCGTGGCTGTGTATTTAATGTATTTTGTAGATGGATTTTTCCTTGGGCCGCCAGCTCACAAAATGTGACACTGAGCTTTATTATTAATAACGAAAGCTCAGTCTTAGCTTAGTCTTGCTTCTAACTTGTTCTTATAACTTATATTAACCCTTATCTTCTCATCTACATTCTTTAACGTGACTCAGTTACTGTTCCACTGTACTGCCCATCCCTCTTCCTCTCCATCTGGCGGGTGACTCTTCCTTTCCTTTTCCCAGAGCTCTCAGCCCCCAAAAGTCCCACCTAATCTCTTCCTGCTTAGCTAATGGCCATTCAGCTCTTTATTAAACCAATCACAGTGACTCATCTTCACACAGTGTAAAGAAGTATTTCACAGCAGGGTTTCATTTCAGTTAAGTTCACCAAGACTCCTTTTACAGGGTACGTTACCTATTGTTTCTTTGCCACCGAAGGGCATTTCTTTAGATGTTAGCTGTTTGCTACTGCCTTCTGTATTTATCTTCACCCTTCACCTGAATTACAAAAAATAGAATGTCATGGAGTTAGCATTCAACAAATAAATGATTCGAATGTGTTTTCAATCTGAAATGCATGGGTAATGAAATCAAGTGAAGGCTGGTGTTTTCTGTAACTATAGCTTCTTTATATTATTGTTTTGCTTTTTTTTAACCAAGTTGGAATCTGTTTGAATATACTCCTATGAAAAATGAGAAAATAAATATCAAGATAGCTTCTAAGTTAAAAAAGTCATTTACTATTGATGTGAGTCTTCATGAACACCCACAGATTTAGAAATTATTTTAGTATGCCGTGTGTTCCTAGTTTAATAAAACTCATTTCTCTATAGCTCAATTTATTCTCTACTTGAAGGAGATTATATTAGAGTTGTGGTTCTGCAATTCCAGGATAAAATTGGTTTATTTTGTCCAGCTTTTCAAATTGGCATGTCCATTAACTTATAGCAACGAATACAAAGAATATTTTGCTAAAAATATTTGTATAACATCCAATAATCTCCCCCTCACTGAAAAATGATTGTAACAATATTTTCAAAATTGCTTAGCAGTCAGTCCAGCCACTGATGTGTAATCCCAGTGGTAGGAAAAGACTGTTGGAGCATTTTTTAAAAACACAGCAGTGCTTCTTATTTTCACTGAGAAAAAATAAAAGGCAATTTAATTACAAAGAATACAATTTTACATTTTGTTAAAAATATGTATTTTAATGCAGACTGCCTGCCAAGTAGAATTGTTTACAATAGAGTGGGTTTTTAAAACATGCTCAAAACATGTCAGGAAGACAGAGTACAAGGCTGTTAGTGATTACAGAGCTATTTGGCGGACCCACCTACATCTTCTTAACTCAAAGATAGTTCCTTGAGATGCGAGAAGAGGTGTGGAGTATTAAGGGGGAGATTTTTCTCTCCACTTGTTATTTATGGAAACAATAAGTATGGAATAGACAAAAGCATGGTTTGATTCATCAAGCTCATATTACATGAGAGCACAAGTCTCTACAAAGAGCTTTTGTTTTCCTGTTAAACAAATATTAAGCTAAAGTAAATGAAAACATACTGACTCTTTCCCCAATTCCATTGTAAGCAACCTACAGTAATATCTTAGTCTTTTCTTTTGTCTTCCTCTGTAATGACTGCTACAATATGCTAACCCAGAAGTACTGACATACCTGTTGAATTTTCTGACCTATTTCACCTTGAATGTGGCATGGCGTGAATGCATCAAATGCACCCAGGTCTCCATAATGAAATTATGTCATGTGCTGACATATCAGCTTTCCATTGATTTTATTAAATTCTTCCAGTTAGGGCTAAAGACATGACACGGTCAATAAAACACTGACCTTGCAACACAAGGACCTTAATTGATGCCCAAAACCCCCACAAAAAGCTCATGTGGTAGTTTGTACTTATAATCCAAACACTGGCAATGCAGGAGCAGATAGAAGCCTGGGGATCCCAATGAGCCATCATATCCTAGTTACCAGGATCCGGCACAACTGGAAGCCCTTTCTCCTTCCAAAATTAGGAGCATAAAGGGCATAAAGTGCCTAAGAGTGTCCAAGGTTGTCCTTTGGCCTCCACAGATACGTACTAACATGGCCATATGCATCACCCCATGTGCATGTGTATACACATATACGATTACACACACACACACACAATTATTACAGTTAGCATTCCTGAAAAGAAGCTGATCCTCAAAGGGAAGGTATAGAATAGCCTGTGATCAGGTGAGTTCTTCTTTATTACAAAGAGTAAGAATTGAACAGAGTTCTTTTTTTTTTTTTTTTGAGTCCTTGTGAAAACTATGGAGGTAATCCCTTAGATTTGCAAACAGTGGGTTTTCTGTTAGAACAGTGCTTCTCAGCAGAAACAAGATCTTAGCCACTTCCCATTCCTGCCTGCTAACCACACACTTGTTTCCCAAGCAGACATGGAGGTGCAGGCCTGCATTCTCGTGTCTGCCAGGCAGGGTGATAGCAGGTTTCAGCCCCATCTGGCCTAGAAAAAGATTTCCAACCCAGTTATAGTTAGAATTCATCTTTTTAAAAACACCCCAAAACGGTTTCCGTTCTAAAGCCTAATGTACAGTTTAATTTTTAAAATTGAAAAGTATGTAACTGTGCAATTTCAGACTCAGTTTCCCCAAGCTGAGAGGCAGATTTTAAAGTCCCCTAGTCATGCCTTTGTTACGGACAGTATTAAACTCTAAATTTCTATAATTTTCATTGCTTAGATAAACGATGTTACAGGATGCCGTAGTCCTGAAAGCCAAGACTAGTTTATAAACTATGGAATTATGTTTGCCTGACTTCATTCTTTAATAGACAAAGACAGCAGAGATACAAACTTTAACAGTGGTAGCATGAGAGTGGGACCCTGAAACAGACAGAAGTTAGTACATAGTAGAAATACGTAAATAAATCCAGAGCAAACTGCACGCACTCACAGGGACCTGACACCAAGTGGGTGGTGTCTCACTTACTCTCCCCTCGCCTCAGAGGTCTGTGCTGAAGATAAATGCTTTGTATCGTGCCTGTTTGCGCCTGTTTTAAGAGGTCTTTATTTCATCCATGCCTTCTCTGAGCATCTTCTGGCCTTCTGGTCGCCGTCTGTCACCTCCCTTTGTTGTGTTTATAACACTGTCCCAGTCTTGCTTGTCCAGTCTTGTCCACTTACTTGTGGAGTCTGACACATCTTTGGAGTCTGAGCAACAGCTTCAGGTTAGTTTGCACTGTGCACTATATTCTCCAGTGCGGGATCTATCTGTGTAAGTAGATGGAGATGAATAAATGTTCTCGTGAGTCTCTTCTGTGGCCATAAGCTCGCTGGCCATCGAAGGGAAGAGCAAGTTTGCTTACCGGTTAAGTGCTTCACAGGGAAGGAAAACTGAAAGCCTGTACTTGCCAGGCATGGTGGCGCACGCCTTTAATCCCAACACTCAGGAGGCAGACGCAGGTGGAGCTTGGGGAGGTTGATGCCAGCCTGGTTTACGTGGTGACTTCGGGACAGTCAGAGCTATGTAGAGAGACCCTGTCTCAAGATGGGGTGGGGGAAAGCCTGCACTTAATGGTGGTAGAATTCCATTGCCAGGGACCCCACCACCGGGAACTGATTGGTACAGTGAACAGCACCGCAGCAAAACTGGGAACGGAAAACGCCCAGCTGTTTTGTAGTATTTTCTTTAATTAAAAAAAAAAAAGGCGCCCCTACCTAACAGGACTTTGTGTAAGTAGACAAGTTTATGGGACTCAAATCTGGAAAGTTCTATCAGTGAGGATTCATCCAAAGAGAACTAGACTGAAGATTCAGGACTGTGTGTATTCTGGCCAGTCTTCCACAGGTCTAATTTCTCTCTGCTAAGTTTCCTTCTTTTTTCATTTTAAAAATAAGAGCCAGGGCACGGAAGCGGGGAATGAGCCACTTATGCGCTACCCTAGATTTCTTAGTGTTTCATCTGTACTTGTGCTGGGAGTTTGAACTTCTTGAGGATGTTGCAAGCCATATAAAGGCAGAAGCTATGCTATGCTGAAACATATTCTTTTGATTTTTTAGGGCATCAGATGTTCCCATGCATGGTACATGCTCACTAATAATTGAGGTTTAGCGGCAATGATGCTATTATATGAATTCCATTGTCACACAGTAGTTCATTGTGTCTATAAATAAACTGTATTCTTTTGGTCCTTTATTAGAAAGTTCTGAGAAACAGTATTGGCTGGAGGGGAAGATGTCAGAGCCAAAGAGCTTCATCTCTGAGCCTGGACCTATGTGAATCCAACAAATTAGTGGATGAATCTGGGCCTGTATCCTAATGTCAGTTTTCCACACACATGTAAGAGAAACCATAAGCTACCTACACAGAGAAGGTGTTATAAATGGATTCTTCTACCCTGGTCCAGAATCAGAGAGAGATTAATATAGTTTCAGCTGCAACCCTCCTACATTTGAGAGGGACACACTGGCATGTAGCGTCCTCATTTGCTTGCTATTGTGGTAGAGCACTGACTAACAGCAAGTTGTGGGCAAGTATTAATCTTCCAGATTATAGTCCATCCCGAAGACCAGTCATGGCAGAACTCAAACAGGACCTGGAGGCAGAAAACTGAGCAGGACCGTGGAAGAATGAATGTTCTGTACTGTCTTACTCTGTGGTTCACTCAGCTTGCTTTTTTATACAAACCAGGACCACCTGTATGGGGTGGGCTGGGCCTTGGGCCCTCCCACATCAAATCGTTAATCAAGAAGGTTCTCACACAGGCTTACTTCCTGGCCTGTCTCATGGAGCTTTTTCTCAGCTGAAGGTCACTCTTCTCAGATTAGTGCAGCATGTGTCAAGTTGACAAAACCTTACCAAGCACAATTGATCCTTTGTCACCTTGACCACGAATATTTCACGATCAAACAATAACTTTTCTCATTTCTTTCCACAATCTTATGTTAATATCACAGTATAATACTTAGTGGAACTCTTGAAGTCCCCCAATCTTTAAAGATTTTAGCATTTTAAAAGTCCAGTGTCTCTTTTTAAAAAAATCCGAAACTCTGGGTTTAAAAGACAAAGAAACAACTGTGGCTTCCCGTAAAACCAAAAGCAAGCTAAGTACTTTCTTCCTTCAGGAAGAAAGAACTAGGGTGCAGTCACAATCAAATCAAAGCTAAGTCCAAGGTCAGAAGTGTGAATCCCTCCAGTGTCTGACATCTTGAACTCACTCATGATCTTCTGGTCTCCAAAGGGCTTAAGCAGAGCTCAGAGGTGGGGCTGCACGAGAACCAGTCCTAAATGGAAGACTCTTACACGCAAAAAAGTATGACTGCCAACTTGCAATACACTTTGGACTCTCCTCTGGATTATAGCTTCACGAAAGCAGCTAGCTTGGGTTTTGTTGTTCTTAAAGCCCTCGAGTATCATCCCACTGTTAGGGAAAAAGAAATATAACAATGAACCTTCGCTGAACTGAGGGTGGGTGTCTGTTTACTTCTTACTTATAGGTGTTGAGTGAGGGAATGGATGGAGAGGAGTTGGAAAAATAAATTTCAGCATGAGCATAAGAATCTGAAGCATTTTGTGCTGCAAATAAGCTACCTGAAGCATCCCGAGGGTACGGGGAATACTACTGAGGTAGCATTTGTCTTCTGTGCAACTCGGGTCAGTAGTGCTACCTTTGCCATCACATTCTGTGCCCGCTGAAATAATCACCCGCTGGGGTGAATTTTCACAATACTTCTAACTGAACAAAGGATCCAGCCAAAAGTGCTTTCCTTTATGCCACTTTATTCTAGCTAATTGAAAATCTGTCCGCTTTTCTCAGTCTTATCAGATTGGTCCAAAACAAAGGGGAGGTTTCGATTTTTGACTGGGCTTTTGAGAGTTCAGGCTATTCTTGTGAAGACTGTAATTCAGAGCACTCTTGAATTCCAGTTAACTGCCTGACTCACCACTCATACCGCTGGGGCCTTAAACTTGAGGTGACTTGGGTGGTGCATTGTTTGGCTTCATGTTGGATAATAATGGTTTTATAATTGGCAGCCACTCACCATGTGGTTGTCAGATAAAAGCCAGATAGGAAACACGGAAGAGTGCAAACCCAAAACAACCATTGTTTCCACTTGAAATGCAATTAGTTGTAGACGGCCATAAAAAAATGTTGTCTGTGTTACTTACTTCTAAGAAGTGGAAATTGTAAGTACTATTTCCAGATTTATCTGCCAGCCGGGTTAAAATGACATTGAGCTATTTTGTGCAACAGACAGATTTTTCAATGAGGAAGTGCTGACATTTGGCAATTTAAGAAGCACACAAATGCACAATAGGTAATTATGATTGACAATTAATTTAATATTCAAAAAAGCTAATACAGAGAATTTTCAAATGGTGTGAACTTATAAAGCTGCTATATTGGTTTAAGTCTGGGATACCAACTCCCCTGCTTTGATCAGTATACTTTATAATAAATATATTAAAGATCCCATACTGTAGCCATAAATACATACAATTTCTGTCTCAATTGAGTATTTATTTATATGTCTATATAGGGTACATATTAACATGTGATAGTTTGATAAAAATAGAATTGGAGATAAATCTCAGTGGTGTCAACTTTTCCTATACATAGTCCTGAGTCCAGTCCTCGGAGCCCTATTGAAAACAAAGAGTTATCCGTGTGAAGTGACGTTCGAGAGAATAGGTGCCATCTGCAGTAAGAGTATCATTGTTTACACTTGGGTCAATGCTCATCTCTGTAACAAGTCCACATCTAACTTTTCTTTTAGATGTTTGATCGCACTATTTGTCCATCAGCTACTGTACTATAATAACCAAGTACCTCTTAGCAGGTAAACCAACACTGTTCTTGCTGGATGGATATGCCTTTGCTTCTAAGAAAATGGCAACGGACTGAGATTATATACTTCCTTGACTAAACAAACCCCATGCGTTGGGCACTTGCCAGGCTGACAGATTATGTTTATTAAGTCTATTCAAAGACCTTCCCTCTGAAATCTTGAAAGGGCAACCGAATTTCAGTCCCAAAGTTTGTCATGGTGGCATATTTTTTTTCGATGAGTAATAAAAGGGAAACTTCTGATTACCATTTATGGCAAAAGAGAGGTAGCCTTCTGGTCTATATAAATATTATTTTGAGGCTCCCAGTTTTTTCTAAGAACACAGAAAGTCTGTTATGAAATTAAACAAATATTATAACCTGCTTTGGAAAAGATTACTTCTGTGCTGCTCACCACATAAAAACAGAATCTTTGTTTTTGTGGTTCATGGAATCTAAACCTATGCCACAAAACATGGTGGCAAGATAGGGTACTAATATTCTTGGCCCAAAGAGTATTAAGAATTGGAATCTGTTGAAGACAGATGAAATTAGACTTTTAAAAAAGGACAAGCTTCATCAAATGAGTGTCTTCAGTATCTTTGCATGTAAGTCATTCGAGTATACATTTTTCAAATGCTGGTTCCTTGTCCCACTTTAGACTTTCAGGTTGACAATATTCCTGATACTAAAAATTATGGATTATCAGCCTTGTGTTTATTTGTTTGTTTGTTGCTTCTCTCCATTGTTTTCATCCCAAAATCTTTTTATGAATGGTTGCTGACACGTTGGCACTGTGATGGTTAATCTTCATTGTGACTATGCCTGGTTTTGGAATCACCATGGAAACATACTTTTGCACTTCTCTATGAGGGATTTCCAGATAGGTTTAACTGAGAAAGAAGATCCACCTTAGATGTAAAGGATGCTATCTCATGAACTGGTCCTCCAATGAAAAAGGGAAAAAGCCAGTTGAGCACTCCCATCCAGGACCCTGTTTCCTGACTACGGACACAAAGTAACCAGCCACCTCCCACTCCTCCCACCATGCCTTCCCAGGCTTCACACAGTGCTGCCAGCCACAGTAGCAGGGTGGTTCTAGAAGGTTCCTACATTTTCCAGGTGTTGTCTTAAAAGCTGGCTTTTCAGCATGGGCATATTCTCACTGGAGCAGCGTGCAGCTGAGTCTGAAGGGGGGCCCTATTCCTTCTGCAAATTAGACTCTTCTAAGAGTTTCTGTAGCTCTGGCAACTCCTTGGTGTTTCTGTAGCTCTTGGTAACTCTTTGGATCTTTGGTGTGTTTGATAAAGTATCTCATTCTTGGTGTCTGTTGGCATCTTTGACATCATCCCTGCATTTTGGGTGGCAAAGACAGGAAATTACCCACATAGAATGCAACATTAAAATAGCTCAAGTCAGGCAAGACTCTAGTACTGTGGCACATTTTACTGTTGTCAAAATATCTGCTGCCCCTCCCAGCAGCTGTTTAGCCTTCCATCCTTTGTCCCTCCCCTCAGAAGACCCTTCCACGTTGTTATGAGGTTTAAATGTCGCAGCATTTGAACAGTAAAGCATTAAGATTCATTTTTACCAAAACCCACTAAGAGCAGAGCGAGTCTTTCAGGAAACTTCCTATCTTATTCAGTGGGAACCTGAAGTGAAGAGCAGAGCCCCTCACAGCAGGGCTTGTAGAAGCAAGAAGTAAGCAATTGGTGAGCTGAGGCTGGAGCTGAGTGGTCAAGAATTTCCGGGCATCTGTGAGATTCTGAGGTCAACTGTCAGCCCATATAAAAATGAGACAAGAAGCTACTGTTTGGGGGAGTTATTGGTTGCCAAAGCATTTATCTTTTTGTGAGAATGTATCAACTTCCTGTTTATGAATTATTTTTAAATGCCTGATATGAACATGTATATGGAAGTTTTGGTATATACATATATGCTTCCCTTTCTTGTACATCAGTACCAACAGGAATGCAGCTGAAAATGGTAGGATATGTTCACTTTTTACTATGATGGACAAGTATGTTCTTTCTAGAAATAAAAATTTTTGTTTTAGTTTGAATTAAGTGCTGGACTGTTATTGATGTGAGGGTTTGTGTGTGGTCTGAGGTGTGTAACAGTTGGGAGTTTTTTTGTAAAATATGGTAGTCAAGGCCTTGCTGAGCCATTTAAAACTAGTTTTTGTTAAATAGTTAAATAGTTAAAACTAGTTTTTGTTACTGAGTTGTCTGTGGTCCGTAATTGAAAATCAGTATCTCTAAGTGTGTTACCTTCTGAATTTCATTTTTCTATTCCATTGATTTATTTGTCTTTCTAGATGCCAGTATGACACTGTCTTAATTATCATGAATTTATAAAAATTATCAAGATCAGACCATTTGGGTCGTGCACATTTATTTCCCTTTGCAGAGTTAAATTGATTTTAGATTCTCTCATTTGCATAAAAAATTTTTAGAATCAATCATCAACTCCTTCAAGAAATTTGTGGTTATGATTGCATTAAGTATATAGTTTGAATTTGGGGGATAATTCTGTAAAATACTGGGCCACCTAAAACTGGAAATTAATATATATATTTATATAGCTCTTATTACTCCTCTTTCCCTTCCCCTCTTCCCTTTTATTTCCTTTCTCTCCTTCTTCCTTCCCTTCTTCCATCTTCCCTACTTCTACCTTCCTCCCTTCTTGATTTTATCTCTTTCTTCTTATACTGGAGATCAAATTGGGACCTCCTGCATGTTAGGCAAATGCTCTACCACTGAGTCAACCCCAGAGAGAGCTTTGAATTTTTTTTCAGGATTGTTTTGTAGTTTACAGCATAAAAAACATGTACAGACACACATTTATCCCTAAGAATTACATATTTTATACCATTTTTTTTTGTTTTCAACCCACATTATTGTTGTCACTGTATAGAAATGAAGTTGAGTTTTGTATATTGCTTTGGATCCAACAATCTTTCTAGATCTGCATATTGTATATGATGGCTTTTTTTGCAAATTGCACTGTGCTTCTACAAGATGATCATGACATTCTCCCTTTAATCTATATGTAGAGTTTTATGCTGTGAAGAGCAGTATGACATATTAGACACAATTTGACTGATTCATGATTGCCTAATCTTTTATCACCAATTAGAATAGCCACACACTATCCTAGATGCCCTTTCTCAGATTTGAGGAAGTTTCTATTTTCCTGATAGCTAATTTTAGGTAAATGTTAGATTGTATTAAATTCTTTTTCTGTACCCATTTAGAGAATTTTTTATTTTTTGTTTGTTATTGTGAATTGTTTTGATTAAGTTTTAAATGATGTGGTACCCTTTATATTCCTAGGGTTAAGCCCTTGGAATATATTAGTCACACTGTGTTACTGTTGTCATGTATGATTGAATTTAGTTGGTCATTTTTTCCAGTATATTATCTATGTTGAAGCATGTTAAACGTTTTTTGTTTGTTGTTTGAGTTTTGGAGATGCATAAAGTAATATGGATGCCAGCTCCTCTGTGAAGTTTATAAGAGGAGTTTGTTAGTCTTGCTTCTTCTTTGAAGATCTGACAGGGATTCATCAGTGCTGCAGTCTGAGACAAGTCATTTTTTGTGTTGTTTTTCTCTACTAATTTAAATTCTTTAGTAAACACCGAGATGTTTAAGTTACTAGTTTCTTTTCAAGTGGCTTTGGGGAGTCACAAATAAAGAAATTTGTTCAGTTTTAATATTTCCATATTTTTGGTTGTTTATTCGACTTCTAATTCTTATTCATTTTCTCACAGGTTTTGGACTGATTTGTTAGCATTTGCCCTTAGTTTAGGTTTCTTCATATTTTCTATAATTGGGACTCATTGAGCTCTTCAAATCTAAAGAGTTATGCTTTTTGTAGACAGAGTTTCTGTCCTACCCAGTCTCATAGCCATTCAGTTCCAAAGAAGCACACAGAGGCTTATAACAGTTATGAACTGTTTGGCCTATTAGCTCAGGCTTATTATTAACTGACTAGCTCTTACAGCTTAAATTAACCCATAATTCTTGTCTATGTTAGCCATGTGGCTTGGTACCTTTTATCAGTGAGGCATGCTCATGTTGCCTCCTCTGTGTCTGGCTGATGACTGCATCTCAGCCTTTTCTCTTCCCAGAATTCTCTTAGTCTGGTTGCCTCACCTATACTTCCTGCCTGGCTACTGTCCAATCAGCATTTTATTAAACAAATATGAGTGACAAATCTTTATAGTATACAAGAGCATTTCCACAGTAGCTTCTCATCAAATTTAAAACCTTTTCAATATTATTTCTCAGGTATTTGTACCCTTTCTCAAATCATAGGTGCTTTGCCTGAGACTTGGCTAGTAGAGATGGTGGCTTGTTCTGTCCTGTGGTTTTTCTCAGCTTACCTTTTTAACTCATACATATGGTCTGATCCATATTGGTAGAAGGGCTCAGTACCAATGTCTGAGGTTCTTTTCTCTCTGTAACTTTTTTTTCCTTTAGTATTCTGTTTTGTGAACTCTCCCTGTCTCAGTGTTCCTGGGTTCCACAGCACCTCCCCAGCACAAGGACACCTTAGCATCTTTAATGGCTGTCTTTGAACAGTGGAATGCTGGCTGTCTCAAGAGAATAAGGAGGAAACTCCTTCTGTTGATATACCTTCACCAAAGGATTACTGTCTTTTGTTGACTTATGTTCTGTGTCATAACAGCAGGGATGGATGTTAAGCTGGTGAAATGGCCTATAAAGTAAAGGTGCTTGATACCAAGCCTGACCTTGACCCAACAGGTAGACAGAAACAATTCCTGTAAGGTTTCTTTGTCCACAAAGCATATATGCTCCATGGCATATACAGACCCTACATATGTATATTCACAAAGAAAATGTAATAGAATATTTTAATGGTTTCGTTTTTGTGTTGTGTTTTGAAGATGAGGGAAGGAACTTCTAGAAGGTTTCCTTTGCTCCATTTTGACTGGAAATGGAAATTATTAAGTTGACTTCAAAATGAGTACACATTCTTCTTTCAAAGTATGATTGGGTCAAAGACGCTCCCTACAACTGTTTTCTGTGTATTGGCATCTTCTTTTAGTAGCAAATCTCATTTTTAGTGGCTGATTACTTTTGTCAATCATATATTTTTCCCCAACCAGTTCTTCTCTGTGTGATAATGAAAAGAAAGTTCATTTACCTTCCATTGACTTGCCTGGTTTTCCAGCATTTAGGCATTTGAAATAGTCCTGATTTGTGCAGAGCTTGTTTGACTGTGGGTGAGTCATGCCTTTCATGCAATTTGCCTTGCTGGCTACATCTTCCAAATGCAATTCTCACAATAAACTCTTCAAAGAAGTCATTTGGAAGTTTGGGTAAAAGAATGTTTTATGGAAATGCTTGACACAATTGTCTTTCGGAGTCATGTGGTTTAAAAAAAAAGAAACTTCGTATAATGGTAAACAATTTAAGCAGGAAATGCTTGCCTTTGTTGATTAGGCTTCCTCCTACACCCGTGATGAGAAGTAACGTAGTGGGTTGCAGTTTTCGATTGAAGAAGTAAGGGGAAATGATGCATTTCCCTTGGCCCACATGAGAATGCAAGCATAAGCCAGGGCCTAAAAATATCTGCCTTGGAATATATGTCACGATTAGACCTAAACCCAGACAGATTTTTCTTATATTGGCTTAGTTTCATATTTGCTGTCTTGCTTTCCATAAAGAAAAATTTACTGTTTATAACAATAACATTTTATTAGTTCTGATAATGTACAGTTTTGATAATAGAATTTTAAGAACTGTGTAAAACATTTATCTTTACCTCTTTTCATTTTCTCAGACTCTTCCTTAAGTTGCTTTCAGTGGTGTCAGTGGAGAAGTAATGGCATTCCCTTTGTAAACAGACAGTTCATATTGCAGCAGGAAGAAATGCCAAGATCCTGGTGCGGTGTCTTCATGTTAGTGATGTATTTTTAAGTGTTTTTAAGGGCTGTTTTTATTGTAGAAGCAAGCTTGCTCTAAAGTCAGAAAGCTTGCTCTGAAGTCAGAAAGCTTGCTCTAAAGTTGCCAGAGTGAGTAGGAAGTTCCATAAAAAGAGAGCGAAAGTAAGCTTTACACAGCCTATGATTTCAGGTATTCTTCCAAAATGTGCCAGAGTGTTCCCCCTTTCAACTTTCTCTGTAAGTTCTATTCTTTCTTTGTGACTCAAAAAGTTTTCTAATTCCTTTCCAGCATAATTATGCTCACCTACTCCCCCATCCCTTCCTGTTATCCACATGAGGCCTCTTTTGCCTTTTCTACCTTCTGTCAGTCACTGGGAAGGGAATGTATTAGGATCACCAAATCTCTCTCACAGAACTACACTCCCAGCCGGTAGGATAGTCTTGATGCCACCTTCTGATGGCATGACTGAAAAATCAGGCCAGGAAGGGAGTGTGATAACACAGGGTATACACATAGCAAGATGATTTGTTCACATACACACACACACACACACACACACACACACACAAAGCCCTACCTTTTGCCCCAGTAGTATATCTAATCCCTTACCTGTATATACTTGTGAAACACCATGTTCACTTTTATAATAATGTTGAGGGTTAACCATGAGGCAGTGTGGTCATTCGCAAGTAGAAAACTGATTCAGAGAGACAAGGACTCACATAAATAAAAACTAGTCTATCTTAAGTATGTGTGCTGAGCCTGAGCTACTGACTGATGATCTTAGAAGTTTAATTGACATTCAGTTTTAAATGACTCCTGTAATTACAGCAAATGCCACATATCCAGTATATATGTGGCTAAGGAAGCTAAAATATAACCATACCATAGACATGCTAATGAATTTAATTGCTTAGAAAGAAAAATATCTACAACATTTTTGCTTAGGCTCATGAATTTTATGTACAGAAACACATTAAAATTCAGAATAAAAAATAAATCCACATTTCATTTGGGATTTAACTGCAACCCATACACAGCAACAGCAAAATGTTTAAAATTTTTAAAATCATTAAATGCATGGTTGAACATTTGAAATATCCATCTGATATTTGTTATTGAACTATAAATAATATATGAGAAATTAAGTAAATACAATCTGTCTGAAATTAATTTTGAAAAGTAATTCAGAAGATAATATTTTGGTTACAGTTCTGCCAGCAATTATTAAATATGTTTTGAGGAGAAAATTGCTATCCAACCTACCCATCTCATCTTTGTCCTTTTATAAAGAAACAAAACAAATACATTTTAGTTTGTGAAGGCTGTTCACAACAGTAACAAGCCAGTTAATCATAGAAGACTTAACCATGCATCTGACCATAAGATGAACTGGATGTGGCTGCTGGACCAGAGCTTTAGATGACTTTACACAGATCAAAGCACATTTTGAGTCAACAGTGGTTACAAGAATCCTCTGTGTGAGTGACAGAAAACAAAACAAAAACCCAGAAAGTTTAAGAAATATTTTTGTTGGTAAAGGTACGAAATATGTTTTGATTAAATTAGCGAAGTATAGAAAAATATCTGAACTCATTATTTTTTAAATCATTTAATAAATAACCATGCAAGAAGCTCATTAGCAACATAAATTTAGCCTTGCTTGTTAAAGGGTGTTTATTATTAAAAACACTGCATTCATTTGCTAATCTAGTAGATAATATTTTTTCACAAGTATTCAAGTTTCTCTCCTCTTTTTGTATATGGTAATAACATTGCTTATGTATTAGGACAGTAATAAAGTTAAAAAGACAAAAACCAATCTGTTCCAGTCGTCAACTACACAGTCAATGATTGAGGTTTTCTTTCAAATTATTTTCTTTAACTTTAGGATGGCTTATATAATAGATTCATATGTTGACTTTACAAAAAAAAATCATTGAACACCAAAGAGATCAAATACAGGGATAAAATAAGGCTGTTAGAGGTCTCTCTCTCTTTATAGAGGCTCCATTTTCAAGAAATTGAACAAGAAATAAAAAGGATATATAAGAGTTTCTGGCCAATAATCAGGGACACATGGTATATAGTAGTGACTAACCTATGCCCAGGGGAGAGGTGGTTGCTTTGCCAAACAACAAACTAGCCTGATATTTCATGACCTAAAATAAATTTCAGTGTGGGTTCCCATTAGGTCCTTTGTAATTTGAATCTGCATTGGGGAGCTGTTCTGCTGATGAGAAAACAGGGCAGGCTGTCATCTTCCAGATCAGCTGGGTGCTGGTTGAGCAGGAACTCTTCTGAGATGGTGAGTTCCTTTTTCACTTAGCTCACATTCTGGCACATTAGCCCAGGCTTTTCATGGAAGCATTGGCAGGATTCCAGGATAAAGCAGGGTCATTGGGAAAGCTAGCATTCTAGCCATTCTTTCATCCTTCTGAGGACATACCATATTCTGAGACCACTCACTGAATCACTTTCCATGGTCAAAAAAACCCACAGAATGAATAAAACTTACCCTGCAGATGGAGTGGTGTGGCTGAGCTTGCAGAATCTATCCATGTGCAAGATGTATGTATGTCTCACTTTGAACTGATTCACGGTTTTTCATTTGAAAAATAACTATCTTGTTATGGGCTCCCCATTGGGCAAGAACTATAAAGCTGATATACTCAAAAGACCTGAAAAGTAAGAGTGAGAAAGTATTCTCTAAAATAATTCAAGTATCGCGAGGCAGAGGTAGGCGGATCTCTGTTAGTTCAAAACCAATTTGTTGTACATAGCAAGTTCTCCACGACAGCCTGGTTACACAGAGAAACCATGTCTTGAAAAAAACAAAAAACAAAATGTTGTAGGGAGACTAATTGTTTGTTCCCGGCTGCCCAGAACTGAAATAATCACACAGAAACTGTATTAATTACAACACTGCTTGGCCTATTAGCTTATGCATATTTCTAGCTCACCCTTATCTCTTAAATTAACCCATTTCTATTATTTTATATTTTAGCACGAGGCTTGTGGCCTACTGGCAAGGTCCTGACTGGCAGGTTGCCTCTTTCTCCTCTGGCGGCTCCTGACTCTGTCATCTTTCTCTCCCCTTTCAGTTTAGTTCCCCCGACCCCCGGTCTGGCTCTGTTCTGCCCTGTCATAGGCCCAAGCAGTTTCTTTATTCATTAACCAATAAAAGCAACACATATACATAAGGACTTTCCACACCAACAAAAAAAAAATCAAGAATTGCTTTTTCATATTTGGTACTTCTTTCCTTTCCTCCCTTATGGAGAGATGCTTTCTCACACATGAACCGGCATTGTTGAACATCAATGCAATGTTAAATAAAACAACATTATGCAGAAGTTAATATTAAGGGGACTCATGCAACTATTTTGTCAGCAGGATTGTTTCTGCCAGCATACACAAACTTAGTGATATCCATGCACATCAGAAATTCAATGAAGCAAAGGCAAAGAGGTCATGTGTCGAATCAGGTGTGGGTGCTCTGCCCATAAGAGACAGGATATTTTGGTTATAATTTAAATTCATAATACTTTGAAATCTGTGTATGCATGTGACTGCCTCTCTCTTAGCAGTCGAAAACTCTAAATTCATCTCTTCTCTTGTGTGCTTAGTTACTCTTCCAGCATTAGGCTTCAGCCAGGCAAGGAAACTGCGACCCACATAGAGGACTGGACCTCAGGTGCCCAGCAGAGCGTCAGATGCCCTGAGTGTGGGAGCTCAGTGTGTGCAGATTGAAGAAATGAGATACAGATATAGCCATGTTTTAGAAGTAATGGCCAAGGGCAGTCAGCTCTATCTAGGCCACCTGTATTATGTTGTCTCTTGAAGGTTCTTGAACGTATCGTTATATACTTGTTGCGGAAGAAACCATGAGCTCCTGCACCACAGACCCTGGTCCTCCTGGGTTTTCAGAAGGGATAGGAAAAACATAAATCTGTGATAAATTCCATGAGATGAGATGGAAAAAATATTTCATTTCTTAGTCCTCACCATTGTACATCTCTTTTGTGCAGTACAAATCCTTGTCAATTAGTGCCTATGGCTTCTGGGTATGATTTCTAAAATCCTAACATGCATTTAAAATAAGATTGTAGAAAGTCATATATCATAGGTTGTTTTTGTTAAAAGATATATACAATAATTATATCTATGTGAGCATGCATGTTATTTTATTAAAATATTTTTTGAATGTATATATTTATAAAATACTTATTTTATTAAATATAAATTATCATGGTTATATTATTCCCATGTCTTTTTTTCTAATATTGTTACTTCTTAGAAATATAATTTAAAAAAATAAAAGAACAACTAAAACGTATGGTCCACATGTTCATTTAAAATTGCTAATATACCTATTTATTGCTAAGGTTATTTGCCATTTTCATGTATATTGTTACTAATCACAACTAAGTCATATTTAATTTTAAATATGTCAGCACATGAAGCTAAAACTAAAATTAATAATTTTTGAACATTGGTTCTGAAGATGGCATAGCTATTAAATTCCAAGTTCCTACAACATCCCAGGGAGGTGATAACTGATATTAATCCCTCTCACCTGGAAATCTCTCTCTTGTCAACACCGTCACAGCTCATGATAAAGGTAGCATTGTAAGGACACACCTTTAACATCTCTCAATTGAGGAAGCAGATGGGCAGGCTTGAGTGGAAATCATTTATTGCATTTGTAAAGC
This sequence comes from Arvicola amphibius, assembly GCF_903992535.2. Classification (NCBI taxonomy): domain Eukaryota; kingdom Metazoa; phylum Chordata; class Mammalia; order Rodentia; family Cricetidae; genus Arvicola; species Arvicola amphibius. The sequence goes on along the minus strand of NC_052051.1, from coordinate 40,818,565 downwards.
TATCTATATACACACTTTGTTTAGAGGTATAACATCTATACTTTTTGGCATGTGACTCATTTGGTTAGCTATAGCTTCTTCCTCTGAATAGTACTTCTTTGTGGAACAGTTTCATGTTTGAACTACTGAGTTCTCATTGATTAGAAAGCTTTTAGGGTTTTCTGATTGGTGGATTGGTAATTAAGTAGGGTCCTTCGTGGTTGCCCAACTACTACTTTCTAACGTTTACTGAAAATACATTGTTCTTTTCAGAGTTCTGAGGAAATTTGCTGGTAGAATAGTTTGGTAGAGCTCAATCCCAGATAATGTTTTTTTAAAAAAAAATCTCTAGAGAGATATAAATTTGCAAAAACAAAACATTGAATATTATTTTATTTCTGATTCATGCTTCCGGCTTTTGTTTCCTGGAGTTGCAGAGAATTCTAAAGCATGGGTCAGATCAAAGCCCTTTGTTGCTCTATTCTGGCCAGTCTCTCCATCTGTCATGGCCTTGACAAAGGGGAAGGAGGAGCATGTGGTCCTCTCACTGCATCTCTGTGATGTGATAGTGGGCACCTTAGGCCAGTTATCTAGAAAGGAATGAAACATTAGATGCACCGTAGAGATTGATTATCAGATCAAATTGATTACTAAAGGACAAGACTTTGAAAAGTAAACCACAGAGGACCCAGAATCCTAAGCAATTGCCAGTGACCAGTCTGATCCATTTTCCCACACCCTTTTATTAGCATACAGTCCAAACTAGTAAGTGACATTCATGTCCCTTACCATGTAGTCGGAGGCTGCTTATTTACTTCCCAGCCACCCAGACACAAAATAATAACTCAGAAACTATATTAATTACAACACTTCTTGGCCTATTAGCTTATGCATATTTCTAACTCTTACATCTTAAATCAACCCTTCTCTATTAATCTGTGTATTACACAAGGTCATGGTCTACAGGCAAGATTCTGGCATCTGTCTCTTCCTGCAGCTACATAGTGTCTCCCTGACTCTGCCTCCTTTCTCCCAGCATTCAGTTTAGTTTTCCCACATAGCTCTATTCTTCCCTATCACAGGCCAAAGCAGTTTCTTTTTTATTAACCAATAAAAGCAACACATATATAAAAGGGACTCCCACATAGTTCTCTCTAAATGGCTTCCTACTTTTTATTGGGCAAAGTATTTTTTGGGTGTTCACTGAGAGCGTTTAGGTGTTCTTGGTCCATCAAACCACGTTACCCTAGAAGGAATTCACAGGTTCACATCTTCTGTGGAAACAAAAGCAGAACCTCTTTTCCAAAAAAAAAAAAAAAAAAAAAAACCATATCCTTACACCCAAATTTTGAAGTCAAGATATGCTGGTTTAGCTTAGCATCCTATATAATGAAATGTCTCTCTGTACTTAGCTCCTTCACAGTCAAAAATTTAAAGAAAACACATTAATATACATAATCCAGACTCTTGTGTATATTCCATCTTTATGTGGCTTATTTTTCATTACTCCTTTAATCTATGGCTGTCTATACTTCGTATCATAAATGACTTTGTTTTATTTTTTTAAAAAAACATTTACTTTTTTGTGGCTATCTATATTTTTTCCTCTTTCTTTCAAGTCTACATACGTTTATCCAATACTGTAACCCATTCAGAGGTCTTTTTTATTTACATCTATTTTTTATTGCATATCAGTAATTATTTTCTGACCAGGGATGCTTTAAAATGGTAAGCAGTGTGGTTGCAGCAGTCCTGGATGCTAGCTCTGCCTCTCACCTTTCAATATGGTGGAGGTAGCATTTCCACCAGCTCTGGGACCACTAGGTAGGAGATGTGCTTACCACTTTAACTCTGAGAAGGAGCATGCAGCACATAAACCCTTTTTATCTGAGTAAAAGCTAAATCTACCATGCAGTACACTTCACAGCTTGGAAATGTCTCCGTGTATGGTGGTAGGAATCTGCCATGCTCTCTTGCCTGTGCACTTCTAGCAGACCTGATCCTGTTGTCTGCCCAGGCGGGGGGCACTAAGCCACGAGCATGATCTCAGTTACTTTCCTCCCAACCCCGAGTGGACACACAAGCACGTGGACCTGAAGTGGGTGGTAGGCATCAGCCTCAAACATTTGGGTGCCATTCTGTAGTGGAAATTTGCCAGTAGGCCACAACCTTATGGTGATGTACAAATTAATAGAGATGGGTTGATTTAAGATCTAAGAGTTAGCTAGAAACATGCGTAAGCTAATAGCCCAAGCAGTGTTGCTTAATACAATTCTCTGTGTGGTTATTTTTGGTCTGGGTGGCCAAGAATAAACGAGCAGTATCCACCTATATTACAATGACTAGTGTCTACTTGGACCTGCCACTTCTGTTGTCTACTGACTGTGCATAGCCTTTGGTTTCTTTAGAACTCCTATTCTCTTTCTACACACAGTTTAACGTAAATCCTTCCTTGCCACTGCCTGTCCCCTCCAACTCTACCCTATGGCCTTTTCTTAAGTGCTGAGGATCCCTTCTGCCTTCTGTGAATGACCCCAGCTCCACAGAGTCATCCTCAAAAAAAATTGCCAGCTTAGTCTCTTCCTTCGCCATTGAACAAACCCTGTGTAATTGCATGAGTTTGTTGAGAACTGAAAGTCGTTTATTTCCTGTCTCATAAACTTCTAATTGAATTCTATTGATTAGATTTCCTGTTTACCTGGCAAACCCAGTGATGCCAATTATTATCACTATTTATAAAAGCCTTGTTTACAGAGAACATTTAAATGTTTGACTTTTTATGTTGTTGTTTTACAAAGATGAGTATTTGGATTTTGTGTTTGATTGTGTTTGTTTGCTTGCTTGCTTTTGAGCCATGGCACCACTGTGTAGCATAGCGGGCTGATGTCCATTGCACTCTCTCTCTGCCTAGTTGTTGCTTTTTCACGGGCAGAGTGGCTGCACCTGAACCTACCGCTTTTTCACTAAGTATCTGCAGCTCCTCAGGTAGAGTAAGGTGGGTTAGGATTGGGTTATTGAGGCTCCACAGTTACTGGCTCACGTCTCAGGCAGTGGCCTGGCATGACTTTTACATTTAGTTGGATCTACCTCTTGCCACTGCCACCCAATGTAGTTTTTAACTATAAGAAAAGACTCAGGAGTCAGAGGCTGGGGTGAAAAGCTGAAAACTCAGAAAAGTTGGGGAGCATCTAGCTGACCATCCCTCTTCACCAGCATCTCAGAAAAGAGAGCCTCCCTTCAGTCATTTAGAAGCAAAAAGGACTGCCACATTCATGGTCCCTCTCTACTATTTCCTATTAGTCGCTGTATCCTTTTGCTGGACTCCCTCTGACTCTCTCTGGTTGCTTTCTGTCAACTAGTTGTTGGTTTCCCTCATGACCCAAGGTTGATTTTATTAATAGACACAAACTCGAAGTTCACAGTGTGATCATATATCCCACAACACCCAGACTCCTGAGCACTGGGATTAAAGCCTGTACCACCACACGGCTTGTGTTTGTGTCTTCTGTACATACATCTAAATAGAATTTAGGAATTGTGAATTCGAACCTACGCAGATAGGGTAGAGGTGCCAGGGACATATTTCATTATATGCTTTCTTCCCCCGTCCCCCACCCATCCATTTTTGAATTTTAAATCCTGAGAATATATTTCTCATTTAGGTACTAAATAATTTGGGCATTTAATATAAAGATTTGTGGTTCTAGGAAAGTTGAATGCAAAGCTTTCATGCACCCTTGTAATGTCCAAATTATTTGACTGTAGTGAAGAAGAGGAAACAGGGCTGGTATTGACACTGTCTTCTCCTTGCCATCCTCAATTACTCAGTGTGGCTCGTGTGGTATCTCTGGAATTGAAGCACGGATGCCGAGAAAGCCAAGGGTCATATAGATTTTCCTTGAAATATAATTTTTGTCAGATGAGTTTTACAGTTTTTTTTTAAAGATGTATTTCTCAGACTAGCTACAGCTTTATCCCAGGGTGGCAGGGGGCCTGTCTTGCGTCACCCCCATCTGTCACCCTATCATGGTGCAGTCTTATTGGTACACAGCAAGTTCTAATGCCAAAGGAAAGAGCAAGTGGCAAATCATTCACAGGCTCTAAAAATGTTTGCCCAGACATATTGTACGCTCTGACAGCTGGCGTATGCTTGATCAAATCAAACACATGGTCAACTTCATAGTAGATGAAGGTAAACAGTGTCCCCATGCCACCAGAAATACCAGCAGGTATTTCTGCAGAAATATCTGCAGGTATTTCTGCAGAAATATCAGCAGGTTTTTCTGCAGAAATATCAGCAGGTACTTAGTAGTCACGAGGCCCTGAACTCAATCCTACACACCTAACAGCAGCAGCAGAAGCAACAACACAAAAACACTTTCATGAAAATACAAGTAGAGAATGTAATAACTCTTCATTCAGTTGGCCTCTAGACCACAAGATCTTTGGGTTACATGTGAACCTCACTTCATTAAGAACAATGGGTAGGAATGGCATAAGCCCCTCCCTCCTAGCTTCCTCTTTGTCTTCTTCTTTCAAGACCCAGAAGAGATTTTCATCTGTCACAAGAAAACCAAATCAAACAACAAAATGCAAGAACAGCCATGTGCTTCCTGAAATATCTGATTCCTGAAAAGCATAAAAATGTATGGTGCCGCCAAGTTGTCTAAAATGTGTGGAGGTGTTGACAAATGGGCCACTGTGTTCTCTTGTGCTTTCCTTCTGACGTGGAGGTTGGAGAGGTCTTACTGTGATAAAGAAGCCGTATGCCTTTTCTCATGAAAGCCCACACAAAGACATGCCCTATGCTGCCAACAGTAGATGTAGCAGGGCCATTTCTATTCTTTCAGTCTGATCCCCTATCTCTGGTTGAGCAGGGGGCCCTCTTGAGACAGAGGAGCGTGTTCCATCTCAACCTACTGTGACTAATGGGGAAACATGGGCTGGGAAGGAAGGAGTGGGTAATGGATATTGGTTTTCATTGCCCTGCCAGAGACATTGAATCAATGCAATTGTCAATTGGTGAATAAAGCGATAATTGAGGGTTTATGCTTTCCTCTCTACAGGGAAGGGAAGAAGTAGAAGGAAGAGAGCCATACAGACTACTAATCATTTTGAAATTTAATTTTTAAAAACCTCTGAAGTAACAAACTCTGTATTCATTCTATACATCCAAGTGGAACATTTCATTAGCTCCATTGTACAGTTTTTTTTAAAAAAAAATTGTTTAGTGACTCAATAATATTCCTTTTTCTTCAAGAAACCCCTGGAAATTTCAGCATTTGGAAGATGAGGGAAAATACAGTTGGCTGAGTTGAGGTGCAATCTCATCGAGTTAGTAATTATGTCCCATCTGTTTGGAGAAATAAGTTGCCTTTTAAGAGAGTGAATGGGATAACAATTTAATTAAAGGCAGGTTGGATTACATACAAATTACTTGCTATTCTTATTGGAGGGATCTGTCAAAATGGACAACTGGGAAAGCTCCGTTCTCCGTGTTTCTTGGGGGAATGGCTTTCAGCATAGCTGGAGAATGGGCTTCTGGCTTTGTTTTCCAAACCTGGTGTGTGGAATTAAGATCATTGTCTGGAGTCTCTGTGGCACCTGCTTCTCTTTCTTCTTCCTTCCTGGTGTTGGCCATTTATAGAATGTTCTAGTACAACACTGGAACCAGCACAGGGTTAGTTGGTAAAAGGTTGTTTTCCTTGGCTTACAAATATTTTAGAAACAATCATCTTTTCTGCCTTAAAAAAGGATAAAAATGATTTAATCAGGACCTGGCTAGTAATAGTAACCTAGTATTTTCTCTATGGACTTCAACCCAATGCAAGTGAGCTCCCTTATCTAATTATAAACTTCACCAACATAAGGCTATCTACAATTGTAGGTCTCACCAGAAATGCATTCTTTCTCAACAGGAAATCATCTACATCAGTCTCCTTAATGATTTATCTGACACTGACTTAATAATTTGGCCTTTTAGTGATTTTACAGATTTTAATAAGTTAGAGTACAACTCATCAACACTCGAAGGTTTAAAGAAGCCCCAGTTGTGGATTGCTTTAAGTTTTACAAGGTCTATATAATGAGGTCTATATAATGTGTTGACTTGTTATTTATGGGAGGGGTTGCCAAAAATGCACCGTATGAATAATGACTCCATCGGGTCTACCACATCTAACCTAAAACTACTTTCCGGAAGCCCAGATGCTTATGAAAAAGCTTACCCTTCCTCAGTTTACCTCACAGAAGTTCAGATGACCCCTATATACACTTTTTCATTTCACTACGATTTTGTGTTTAACAGAATGTCAGTATTCAAATTTTTTTTTTTTCCCGAGACAGGGTTTCCCTGTAGTTTCTAGAGCCTGTCCTGGAACTAGCTCTTGTAGACCAGGCTGGTCTCGAACTCACAGAGATCCGCCTGCCTCTGCCTCCCGAGTGCTGGGATTAAAGGTGTGCGCCACCACTGCCCGGCTCAGTATTCAAATTTATTTGTATAACTTAACAATCAACCAAACAGTAACCCAGAGATATAATATGAGTGCGTGCATAGATGCATTTGCATAGATGCTTGTAAGGTAATATGCATTGTACATATTCCATGACAAAAAATATTATATTCATAGTGTTTACAGATACTTCTTCATGCAGTGTTTATTATTTTAGTACACGTGCTTTTTCTCGTGTGCACAGGATCCCTCATGGCATGAGTCAAAAACTCATTTTTTAGTCAGGTGAACAAGTTGTTTCTGGAGGCTGAGGTGTCCAAAATCAAAGCGTCAGACACCTTACTTTTAGATGGAATGTCTCTCTGCTTCCTCACACAGTAGAATAACACTTTCATTTTTATTATATTTTCTTGAATGTATGATTATGTGTGCTTCATATAAGTGTCATATATGTACATGTAGCCGTACAGATACACCCACACATGCATGGAGTCCAGAAGAGAACAGCCAGTGTCTTGCTCTAAACCCTCCCTAACTTATTCCTTTGAGACAGTCTCTCACTGAGCCCTGAGCTACACTGTGGGTGGGCAAGCCTCAGTGACACAGCCCCGCTATCTCTGTCCCACACAATGCTGAGTTTCAAAGTGAGAAACTTTTCTGAGATTTGTGAATAGGTGTTGGAACTTTAAGCTCTGGTTCTTATTCTTCCACAAGTATTTTTCCCTGCTAGACTATCTTTGTGGTTCTTAATATTTGAAATACCTTTAACTGACATATTGTATAGGTTTGTTAATGCAATTGTATGAAATTTTCATCAAATGCTTTTACCCTCACAAGTCTCCATATTTTTACATAATTTACAGGGCCACATAGTCACATGGGGAAAAATTTATTACTTTTAATAAATTGGAGGTCACTGTATGGCTGACAGAGTCTGAGGATAACTAAGACACAGTAATTGCCCAAGATAAAAAGGAGTAGTTAGTTACAAACCCTTTATATTTTTTATAAAGGAAATTGGAGAGATCTGTGTCAGGAAATTGGATAAAGTTTATTCAGTAACTAAAAACAGTTTAAGGATTTAGTATTTGAAAATAAATATTTTAATAAGCTACATTGTTAAATATAATACAGTAAGAATAGAATAAGAGGTTGCATTATCAAATATTCTTTACTGAGTACTATAATTTTATATGTCACCCTTTATAATTCTGCTAGGATGTTTCAGGTCATTCTTTTTCATAATTTTGAGGTTTTCCCACCCAGAATATGTTTCTGTAACCTCTAACACCTGCTACCCTCTCTCCTTGTATAAACCCTATATTATTTTAATACATAATTTCAAAGGGGAGATGATTACCATTATTCCAGACATTTTTTATAACTAGATTCTGTGTCATTCTAGACCATTTTAAGGTGATTGGATTAGTTTTCATTTATCCATTCGTCAAGCTTCAGAATGAATGAATACAAACCTATTTACATGACTTACAGACACAACAATAATTGTGTATTTGCATCCAAAACCCATTTTCAAATATTCCCGTCAATCAGTGAGCTAGCACAGAGCTACGAAGACTCACAAGCTAGTTTTGAGGGCGTTTGTGGGAAAAGTACATTAAGATAAATCTGGATATCAACTAAGACACAAGCATATTCACATATGAGCTAAAAGGTAGGCTTCCTTAACAAAATAAAATACCCTGAAGTTCATGCTTTGTCACCATATCAGATTATAGACACAGACAAGTGGCTTCACCGAATGGCATCCTCGCTCCTGCCATCTTCTCAAGGTCTTTGCTTATTTCCAAGCGTCTGTTTAAACACTGATAAGGGTAGTAACAGAAAAGGAGGACATAAGATCCTCGACCAAGAAAAATTCAAATCAAACCTTTGCTTACTTGTTGGAGAAATAAGCCTGTAGCTGAGGCTGTATACAATGGCTACATGTCAAGGGTCGGCACTGTAAATAGTTCTCTTAGATAAAGAATGTTCCTGTAGATACAGCAGCTCTTCTAACAAATAAATAACAGTGTGTCAATTTGAAGTATGTATAACTATAAGGGATGTATGTGCGTGTGCTAGCGTGTGTGCATGCGTGTGTGTGGTGAAAATTAACATTCTAATAAAAAAAACATGCTTCTCTATAAAAACAAAAGAAAATTAAGAGTAATTAAAAGCAGGAAGGTATTTGGTGTATAGGGAGGGCAATGTTACTACTGATTTATTGGGAAGTATCAGGGGAAAGCGATAATAAAACACAACCTGAGTTTATTCCTAACTGGAGGCAGCTCTCTTCGATGGTGTGTTCTTACCTCCTGGGAAGACCGCCCTGGAACACATCATCAGCCTGGATCACTGTTCAGCTCTGCCATCTCTGGCCCCCGGGGCCTGGTAGTTTTGAAGTGGTGGCCGTGCTACAATGGTGTCTCATCACTTCCTGGTTTGGTTTTTTGTCCGTGTCACCCAGAAAAATCACCCCAAATCCATCGCCTCTGTCTCACTGGACAATAAAAATGGCACCCTTCGTGTGCGCCCAGAATTGACCCCACTTCAGAAAGTCGTAGGGAAACAGTCCTTCCCCAAGGTTCTGGGAAGGAGGGTATAGTTTGGAACCTAGGCAGGGCAGGTTGCTGAATGTCTTCTCCATGTGCTTTGAAGCATATGCAAATTTACACGAAACAACCCCGAATGAGAGCCCGTCAAGCTGGAACCAGAAAGAAAAGGCTGGCGATGACTGCCATTTAGTTTGTGTTCTGAAAGAAAGCTAGTTCCCGGCATTCATCAAACTGCATTTTGGCTGGTGCTTCTGGAATACAGTGGAGGGAAAGTAAAGAGTCGGGGTGCGCTGGAGCGATTCCAGGGCTGCCTCAGTGTTTAGCCGGTAACACCTCTGCTGAAAACAATGGTACATGCAAGGCCATTCATAAGAGACCAGATGAAAATCTTATTTGGTCGATATTGAAGCTGTCGACATGACTGTGGGCTTTCTTCCACAGACTTCAAGATAATGGTCCATTTTCCAAATGATTGTACAAGATACTGCCTCAGTAGGGCCTTTAAGACAGATGAGTTCACGTTGACATCGGCTCTGTTGTAGCTTTGCCATTTTGCCTTTCTTCCTGGCTACCTCATTGGAATTGCACTCACTATCATTTATGACAATTACAACCTCTAACCAATGTTTAATTTCCTGATTAACTATGGCAGGTTTGGTAGATAGCAGTTACTTTTCTCCACCATGGTCATGTGTCTGGTGGAAGTTATTCAGGCACAGCTGAGATGTTCCAGCCCATCGTAGCAGGAAAGGCATGTGGGGTGGGAGGGGGAAATTCTGTCCATGGTGGCCAGAACTTACGATTTGGCTTCTTAGATCAGAAAGCAGAGTGTGTGCTGGAATGAGAAGACATCACATCACCCTCAAGGCCTACCCGCAGTAACCCACTTCCCGTAGACAAGCCACAGTCGCATAGATCTATAGCCTCCGAGAGTAGCGCCACAGGCTGGGATCAAGTGTTCAAACACATGAGCCTGTGGGGTATTTCTCATTCAAATCATTACTTATCCTGTGGTGTTATGTGCCTGTAAAAGCAACATATTGTCTACTGTGGGATTGGTGAAAGGATCACTGAGCCAACCATTCAAGAATGAATTGGGTGACATACTGTTTATTTTATCAAAATATTTCGGTTCTGGGGACAGATTATTTTCCCCTTCGTTCATGGAGCCAAGGCCAGTCATGTGTTCATGGAGCCAAGGCCAGTCGTGACAAATTGATGGCCCATGCATTGTTGGGGAAGAACATTGACATTTTTCAAACTTAACTTTTAAAAATTTTACTCTCTCATATTCTCTCTGAGTTGATTTTTGTAAATATAATAAAGAATTAAATTAAATTCCAGTTGGGTAACTTCTACAGGAAAGACGGTTTTAATGATTTTGATTTGTTTTGTTTCCTGTAGTTTCTGGGTTGCTTGTTTGTTTAAACAGGGGAGACAGAACCCAGGTGCTAGTATCCAAGCATCTGTACTGACCTGCCCTTAGGGTCCTGACAGGATATGGCCTCAGCTGCAGCCACTAGGAGCATCTTCTGTGCTCATTCGCTGTGTTCCCTTTTAAAAGATGGGCCTTGCGCTCTCTCTCTCTCTCTCTCTCTCTCTCTCTCTCTCTCTCTCTCTCTCTCTCTGTCTCTGCCTCTCTCTCTCTCTCTCTCTCTCTCTCTCTCTCTCTCTCTCTCATTCTCTCTCTCTCTCTCCCCACCATTCTTGAACCCAGGGACCAGTCTCTGCCCCCTTCTTTGTCCCCTTTTCTGCCCCTTCTCTCTCCTCTTCCAGTAAATCTCCTATGTGAGCCGTGATGTAGGGAAGTTTTTAAAATTATAACATCAGGACCTTGGGCATGCTAGGCACACATTGCACCAAGATACATCCTCAGCCCAACAAGAGAAACTTTAGCCATGTATGTATGCCCCTGAACTTCTTCCGATAGATTCACCACTGTCTATAACTTAACTTTTCATTTTTAACCGACAAATAATAGTGTGTGTGTGTGTGTGCATGTGTGTCTCGTTTCCTTATCCATTTTTTTCCTATTAGTAGACTGTTATTTGATTCTGTACTGCTTTTGTGAATAGTGCTATAGTAGAACTTGGAGCTATGAACTCTCTACCCAGCATACTGATCTTACTTCTTTTGGATATCTTCTCAGAAATGGGAGGGGATAATTCTTTTTTTTTAAATTTTTTTTTAAAATTTTTTTTTTAAAATTTATTTGTTCAGCCTCCATGTATGCCTGCATGCCAGAAGAGGGCACCAGATCTCATTACAGATGGTTGTGAGCCACCACGTGGTTGCTGGGAATTGAACTCAGGACCTCTGGAAGAACAGTCAATGTTCTTAACCTCTGAGCCATCTCTCCAGCCCCACGGGAGGGGATAATTCTGTCTTCAATCTTCTAAAGCATTTCCATGGTGTTTTCTATAAAGTAGATTCAAATTTAAGTTCCCACCAACAATGTACAAAAGTTTTCTTTTGTCCATGCCCTCATAAGTTCTTATTATCCTTTGTCTCTTTTAATTGTAGTTTTACTTATTTACTTACTTATTTCCTATGCATGCATGTATATGTATGTGTTCATATGCTTGACACGTAGAGGTCACAGAACAATCTTTGGAGACCAGTTCTTTCCGTGCATCCTGCAGTCATGGGATCAAACACTGGTCATCAAGTCTGGCAGCAGGTGCCTCCCTACTGAGCTGTCTGTCTCTCGTCTTCCATCTGTTTGATGACAGAAGATATTCGAACAGCTTTGAAGTGATAATCACATTGCAGTTTATGCATTTCTTAAACAACTGGGGACTGATTTAGTGACTGGTTTTAATAGATCTGTTGGCCATGTCTTCTTCTGGAGGGGTGGAAATGGCTATACAAGTTCTTTGCCTGTTTTGAAGCCACATTGCTCTCCTGTTAGAGAATTTCTTGAGTTCCTTGTAAATTTTGAATAATAACCCCTTTTCAAGTTTTCAAATATTATCCCCCACTTGGTGGATTGTTCCGTCAGCACACAAATATGCAAATGGCAAGCTGTCTCTGGACAGCCTTTGTGTGTATTTGTTGCTAAAGATCTATCCCTGAGCCTTGTATGTGTGAGACAAGCATACCGGGCCAGCTACATCCAGTTCCCCAGCCATTTGCTATGGCTCCATTTTATTTTTGTTGACAGATAGAAACTGTGTCTATTTATATACAAACTTTGAAATGAACAAATCAGACTAATCAATACAGTCATAATCTCATATACTTTTGTGGTAATGGCATTTCAAATCCACTCTTTGAGCAATTCGGGGAAAATGTCCATTAATACTAATTGTAGTTGCTTTGTTCTGCAATAGGTCATCTGTACACTTCCTGCTACCTACTTGAAGCTTGGTGGCCTTTGACCCTTTGTTTTTCTCAGCCTCCATCTCCTCTGCTTTCCGCAGAACCCATCATTGTCCTCTGTTTCTGAGTTTGAGGTTATAGATTCCACATAGAAGTGCAATCATACACTAAACCAATATTTCCCCTTAGCATGATGATGTCACTGTTAAGTGTTTAAAGTCCTCAGTTTGTAAATGTATACCTTATAAGTACCTGATGTGTGATTCTAATTGTCTCGAATTCAAGAGCAAGCAAAGTTAGTGACAGAGGAAACAAGAGAGCTCCTTAGTGGCATTAGGCTTGTTTTAGCTGGATGGAGATCATCTGAGGGGTAGAGTAGACGAGCTTCATATTCAGCAGTAGAGCCCCAGCTATCCCTGTATTACTCGAACAGAATGCGGCACACTCATTCATATGCAGGAAAAGAAATCTATGGATGAAGGTTTGCTCAGCAGGTGCAGGGCCTCGTGTCCTATTTCTCACTCAAAAACAGAACAAAGCCATGTAATCTGTGAAGGGTCAACAGTATACTGGATGAGCACTATCTTCTTCGTCAGTTGGAATAGGACAAATTGCATTTTTCTCACAGTGCAAATAGTTTTCATACATTCTATGTTCCAGGTGTGCTGGCAGAGACTTGGCAGTCCAGAGTGAAGCCGTATACCACGGGTGTTAAAATTCAGAATGTTCTACTCGCACTAAGCATTGCAAGATTTGTTTCCTTTCTGCCAGCTGCTATCATGAACCCCCACCTCAGATGCAGTGGCTACCCCTAAAATCAATCAAATGAGGATTGCACCAAAATATTGTCAATGGAAATGTTTGATGTATAAAGGTTATCAAAGGCTTGCAGAGCTGAAGAATCAAAACAGTAAATCATTCATCATTAAAGAACCAAAAACCATTAAAATAAGAAAGGGCATGACGATAAAGCGGAAAACTCTGTTCCTAAATAATAATGTGTCCCAGGGGCTAAAACCCTATCTAGTCTTGTGATGTCATTTTCACCCTAACAAAACCATTACTAAAATTTAAAGCTGTATTTTGTAAATTCCATTGTATAATTCATTTTCTGTATATGAGTAAATACTCATTTTTCCCTCACATGTTAACAAATTAGTCTAAATGGAAACCCAGTGCGTCGCAAACTTTGATGCAGATTACCCTCAGACCCTGTTAAAGACTGACATTCTCTTTCATGATTGAACTGAGTTTCCATTAAGGACCCAAGTGCTGTTTAGCAGACCCCACTTCCAAAACAAAATACAAAGTAAAATGGCATTTAGATTCTGTGTTAATGAGTTTTCAAAGTCAGGGGGGAAAGGGGTAACTGTTGAAGTCAAGGTCTTGAGTATTAGGGTAAGGAGCAGCAGAGTTTTTCATAGGTTCAGCCCTAAAGGAGCCTCTCTGTTCTTTTAACAGTCTGCCAGTTATTTACCATTTCTGTTCTAAAGTGACTGTAATAATGGCCCTTCAATTAGGGAGCTGTTTCAGTAATAGCATCGACGTTATTATACCAGCAGTTTTATTAAACTAATAACTGTTAGCATGAAGACACCATTACTGTAAATTGCATTTATAATTATGGCACTAAATATACTCAGGTTGCATACAATTATTGGAAATTTCTACCCTAATCATTTACCTCATCTTCCTCTCCTGCAGTTTTCCTTCTATCGCTTAGGTTCTGCGAGCTTTTGGTACTGTGTTAAGCTTTTTCCTTATGCAATTATCCAAACTGAGGTGTGGTCTTTCCGTTAACCACTTTCACCAATAGCTCCTTTGACCTTCCTTCCCGGTACCCACTCTCTATAGTCAGAATTGATTCAAGGTATGTGGTGTCATCTGGAAACCACTTACTGCCTAGTTTTGCATAGTCTAGAGGGAGGCACAGTATACGGAAAAATTCATGTAAGAAATATACACAAACATTTGGCATGAAACAAGCATCTGAAAATATAGTGCTCAGCTGAAAAGGCTTCTTCTTGCATCAGATCAAGCACAGGTGCTTAGCTGGACAGGGCAATTGAGGCAGTTCTGCCCACATAATCTCCCGCACCTCCTGTAAAGCCATGCCAGCTCCCTGGCCACAGCCTGAGCACACATGCGACGGCACGTTTAGCAATGTCTACCTGTTTCAAGCCTCTCCTACACTAACTCCACTCGGTTACCTTGGTCAAAAGCCAGTTCATGAGCTTGAGACAGACCTCTGTGTGTTCTATTTCTGACAAGGTTAGAATCCAGCCATGTGGCCAATTCCAATATATTAACACATAGAGGAGTCACTTGCCATGGCGGTGAAAGGAAGTTGATGACCGCTTCAGAAAGACAGATCTACCAACATGTTTTACTGCTAAATGTGGGAGTTATCTCTAAAGTCTGAGCTGGTTATTCCTACTGAGGGCCAGATAGTTATAGCTACATTTAGTTACATGAGGAGTGCTGGTTTGTTTGTTTTCCTTTATAATCACAGAGCTTGAGAGAAAACGATAAATCATGGCCCCAGTATGCTCACAGTTCCTCTGTTTTCATTGTGATACTATACCCTTCTGGTTATGTGAGTGTTTTAAGTTCCAGAATGCCTAGAAGTTAATTCTTAGGCACCACATAGTGGAGTCATGGTCAAGGTGATGAGCGTATTCACTTCATCATAAGAAATACCGTCAAAGGGTTCTCTGTGTTCTTTCTTATGATCATACAGAAAAATACAGCACTGTCCCAAACTTTGTAATCCCTACCATGCTTACAGATGAGTTGATAAGACATTTAATAGTAGGTAGTGGGCCCTATATTTCTGCTAGATGTATGCCAGCTTCCTCAGGAAGCAAATTCAACCACTGGGCAACTGAAGGAATCCTTGAGTTAAATTCTGAAAGAGAAGAAAAACATCAAACACATAGAGGGCTGGCAGCATGCTGTATTCCTAAGTAATGGTACAAAATGTTATTTATGTCTAGCACCTTCTGTCTGCAATCACATAAGTTAGAATCCTAGAGTCTTAGGGGGACTGTGGGGTGATCCTGGAGCCTACTTAAAATGAGAGAACAAGAAGGGATATACTGGGGCGTGGAATGATACCAACCTAAGGAATAATGGAAAGGCGTGTTGTACATTTGAAACTGAATCTATGTCAGAGTGATGAAACAGGAAGGTTCTGTGTCAGAGCCACGCCAGGCTGACAACCAGAGAGCCTGCTATAAGCAATCCAGGCCTGGTTCCAGACAGAAGAAAATAAAGCAAAAGAATCCAAGCATCCCAGTTTAGCAGAATTGGGAAGAGTAGCTCTGCCCAGCTCTGCCTTTTGTTTAGCACACTTCCCATCCTTATTTATAGTAAGGGGGACACACATCTAACTCTTTGCCTGTTGATCATGAGGTGAGAGAATTCACCTTGTGATAATCCCAGCCTAACACTGACCCAGTGACATGGAAGGGACCAGAGACCAAGAGTGGAGCAGAGGGGGAAGCCCTGGAGTCCGTAATCTTGAGTGACTTTTTGAAGAAAATTACCCACTTCTCAACTCAGAATGAAACCTGGTCCTCGGCATTAAAGTGTTTTTGTTCGTTTGTTTTGTTATTTTTTTGTTTTGTCTTTGGATGAAAGTAGCTTTTAATTATTATGTTTTTAATGCAAACAATTATTTTTTTTTATTTTACACTTCATACTTTTCTGATTACGCTTTCGGGAATTGTTCTTTAGTATTGTTAGTCTACACTAAATAGTAAAACCAGAAATACCAAGGCTGCCAGCTTCTCTTTCCCAGTGTTACATGTTTATGTTTAAAGAAATTTCTCACTTTTTCCCATGGGGGTTTATAAGAATGTGAGATACAGGGTAGAACTCACAAGAAAATCTAAGTGGAGACAGTGGCCTTAGAGATGGCGTATCACGAGGCTGCATCTCTGCTTTCCCCTGGTGTCTGCCATTCATTTGCTTATCCAGACAGACACTCTGTAGGTGCCTACCGGACACCTGCTGCGGTGTGACAAGCCTCACGCCTGCTGATAGAAGTCTATAGGTGAAAGTAAACACACCCCTGGTCTTCTGGTACCTATTGTGTGAGGGCTGAAGAAGAAAGGGCAGCATTGAAGGCTGCAAAGGGGAGGAGCTAAAGTATGGGTCTAGTTAGTGAGGGGAAAGGGAGGTGTGTGGAAGCAAAGAGGCAGAAAAACTTTCTGAGACCTTGATCTCAAACCTGAAAGAGAAGTAAAAGCAAACTGGATGAGCAAGTAAGCGCCACGGAGGAGGAGGAGGCAAAGTGCCCTCTCCCCGCCACAGCTGGGGGAGGGGTGTATCTGAGTATCTTACTTTAGGTGATAGGCAGTTGTTCCTCAGGATCTGATTTTTTTCTTAATTACCTCCATTTGTATAACTGCCTACTAACACGAGAACTCTACACCACGCCCCCCTGAAAAAAAAGCCACCAAAAATGACATGCAAATATTTCTATATTTATCTCTTCCTTTCCTTTGCCTTCAAATCTTCATAAGAATGTAATTTGTGTTCCTGTATGCTTATTTAGCTGAACAGTTTTATTTATAGAATATTATTGGGCAGCATTATGATATCATTTATTAAGCCCTGAAGAACGTTTTGCCTTCACATTTACTTCTTGTTTTAAATCAATTTTAATAGATACATTGTCAGATGTTCCCTGGTAGATAATGTGCAGAGACATAGTGTTTGGCCAGAATTATTGTTTATCATAGCGTGCCTAAATGAGAACTCATTTGCCCGGCTTACTGTGATTACTATTTATTTATTTAGTATTCAGTTATGTGTACGAGGGACTGGGAATTGAACTTTGGGCTTCACACATGCCAGACAAATGCTCCAACACCGAGCCATATCCCAGACCTTCTTTTTTATTTTATTTTATGTTTTTAATTTTGAGACACGATAATACTCATCTGTCCAGCCTGGCTTTAAACTCACTCTATGGCTCAGGCTAGTCTTAAACTTGAAATCCTTCTCCCTCCATCCCTGAAGTTGTTCCGGCTTTTAGGTTTGAAGCACCAGGTCTGTTCAGTTTCGTTTTGAAATCATAAGTGCTGTTGGGTTAGGTTTTAGACAAGAAGGGGTTGCTTTTTCTAAAAGCCAAAGCTACTTAGCAATCACACAGGTGACAACTGGTGAGGGAAGTCCCCTTCAGAACCACTAAACATTTCCTCTGCACAAGCTCTTGAGTTTAGAGGGAGGAAAAGGTCCTGAAGAGGCTAAAACTCAGACGCGAGGATCATTCTAGAATTTTATTTCAGGATACCCTATTGGTATTGCATTGTTGCTATTCCAGTATGGATCAACATCTACAGTTTGTTGAGAGAGATTAGGAAAAAAATACAGCTTGGATAAATCATATAAATTATACATAATAAACATTTAATTGGCTATTCCTCCCATTACCTCTATCCAGTTCATTTTGTTGGTTTATTTGTTGCCGGTTTTCTGCACTGACTTTTTCTCTCAAGAAGGGACCAAGGTCTTAGAAACAGCAGTACATCTTTCCCTCGCAGCTCTTTGTTAAGGTAAAATCCACCTAATGCATTATACATTGGTAAAAGTGTATCTTCCAATGAACTGCAGCAAATATACCAAGTTGCTTAGCACTCATCCTCATCAAGATGTGGAATGTCACACTAGCCTCCTCCCTCTATGCTTCAGCCAGATACTCCGCCCACAAAGGCCATTACTACACAGTTGCTATGACCTAAATAACTTCTGCATCTTCGCATGCTTCCTACTGTAGAATCATACTCTAGGCAAGCTTCTAGGTCCAGATTCTCTCCTCAGAAGTCTGTTCACTAAGTATGGCCTAGGGCTTCTACAAATATTATATGCAAATACAATTTCATCTGTCTCAACACTGATAAAATAAAGGTTGCACTCACTAACCTGAATGTTTGTTATGCCAACAAGGTGTTATTCCAGGAGGGAACTGTGTTAAATCAGCAGCACCAAAATTAAGAAAACTATCCTAGGACAAATTAAAAATAGAAATTAAAATTGCGAAGCAGTGGAAGATATGTATAACCTTCTTATAAATACGCACATCTTAAGCACTTTTCAAGTACAAAAAGAAAAGCCTAATTATAAATTATTCTTATCCATTTATTAAGGCTGCTCCCTGAAGGGCTAATTCTAGGTGATGCCTCATTAACCTTGTATCAGCTACTTGTTCTTGAATTTAAGAAAAAAAAAAAGATTTGCTTTTTCCCTTAATCTTCACTAATTCAGCCAGGCCCTCCTCATTTGTATAAATTAGTAAGGTAAACAGAAAAGAAAGAAAGATGCATTCCTGTGAACTGAGGTTTCCAGGGCAAATCCCCTTACATTCCCTAGCTCTGCTCTTTTCACGAATTATTATATGTGGATCCACTGCACCCAGTGGACTACTAGTTCAAATGCATTGGTATTTAAGCATGAGCTGCATTCTCAAAGGTCACCTCTAATTCTATTATTGTATCAGTGAACACAGATACAGAACTTTTAGAGAACAATCCTTCCTTATGAACCTGTCGCATGTGTGGTGTGTTATATATCATTAAATTTTAAAAGATAGCAATCATAAGAGGCATTTCTGTTATGTAACCAAGAGTAACTTGGAAAAATCCTGCCGTCTGTTTTCAAATATGAATTTCTAGTTTCTGAGATGTTAAAGTATGAAAATGTATCCAAGTGAACAAAAGAGAGAAACTGTAGTTATCAGAAATGTAATAGCAAAGCGATCCCTGTGGGAAGAAAAGATACAATGCCTCAAATGACTGAGGTATTCATTCAAAGCTATTTGCAGATTTAGGGGACAGAAGATGTCCAAAGGATCAGCAGCCTTGGATGGGTACTCACAAATGGACACAGAGTCAATGAGAGTGTTCTTGAATGACTACCACTTTCTCCTGTTTCTGTTGGAGTCCCACACTACCTCTATACACCCTAGTTACTGAGTAGGCTGCTTTGCACCCGTGATGTGTTTACCTAACCCTCTTCCTTCATCAAAGACTGGGAGATGTAATATAGAGTCCAAAGGAATGTGAAGGATCAAATTGAGGACATGAGACAGCTGAGTCCACATCTCATTTATCTTGCTGTGTTCTGGGGACTTCCTCAATAGATCATTGTAAGAATTTCCATTTCAGGCCCGTTTTTTTTTTTTTTTTTTTTTTTTTTTTTAAGGGGAGCCTCACTTAAAATACTCATTTGGTTAAATTTTCTATTCTTGTCTTACAAGACTGCGGTAGACACCAGCTTCCGTCTCCCAGAAACTTACCCACCTGGAAGGACACATGCCTCAACACGGACCAATAGAATCCAAAGTCTGTTCATGGTCGTTATTCTGTGTCCTACCTTCCTTCCTCCAGTAAACACACATGGTCAGAGCAGAATGCAATGCCCTTTTCTCGGGATATGTAAAAGTCAGCTTAAAGAAAATGACTTCGTTGTAATGAACAGAGCCCAGTGACCAAGAGCAAATGGTGCTCTTTTAAATACCAGAAATCAAAAAAGCATGCCTTGGAGATTTATAACCATAATATAGTCAGAATGGCTTTGTTTAAAATATATTCTAAGCCACAGAAAATGCAGAAGTCTTTACTTATAAGGGATTTCAGACATAGGAAGGTGACTAAGTCCGGGTATGAAGTGAAGGATCATCCTTATTCCAGACTTGCTTTCTGAGTCTGGACATAGGGTGCATCTGCTTCTCTGATGATAAATCTTCAAATCAAGGCCCTTCATTCTGGCATTTACATCAAGCTGACTGAAATGTGCAGACAAAGCTGTCAAATGGAATGCTAGTCACATGGGCATTATTTTCAGGGGAACAGGCAGCTAAAAGACAATGTTTCCAGATACTCTTACATCCTTCTGCCCCCAAAAAAGTGGACCAGGCAGCTAAGGATTTAATGTCAAGAGCTTTGCAAGGCTCTTGTGATCTTGGGGCAGTGGTGGAGGTTTGATTTTCTCTTGTGCTTGAGTATCTATGACACTGTCTTCCATTCAGCGGTTCCAAGGTAACTACTCTGGAGGAAGCACTGATCAGGACAGTAAGGATATGAAAAGGAAGAAGAGAGAAACAACTTAATAAGTGTGTGCTTCAGTGAGGATTCGTAAGGAAAAGCACATTGTGGAGCAAAAATCAGACTCAAAGTAAAGTTTTATAAATGATTCTGATCAAACATAAGTGTATGTCCTTGGGAGTGGAGAGAATCAAGAGATGGAGAATGGATCCAAAGAAGAAAGAAAACAAGGCCATTGTATATGATTTGTTCTCCTCATGATGAACAAATGGACTCTATGAAGATTGAATGACAGTTTCAGGAGAGCTTGAGATCCCGGAAATGATCAGCGACCAAGACGGTGTCAGTGGAACAAACTCTGTGTTATAAACTACACTTCTCTGCCTGCCCAAAGAGGACAGGGTTTTGTAAGAGTGTGGTATATCGAGATGGTTTTCACATTAATGTACAGCGAAAGAGATGCTGGCACTCGGTGAGAGGGTTTAGTG
This sequence comes from Arvicola amphibius, assembly GCF_903992535.2. Lineage (NCBI taxonomy): Eukaryota > Metazoa > Chordata > Mammalia > Rodentia > Cricetidae > Arvicola > Arvicola amphibius. The sequence continues at coordinate 40,797,716 of NC_052051.1, read as the reverse complement.
ATGTGGGGGGTCTCAGCACCTAAGGGATGAATTTTCAGTAAGGCACAGGGACCCCTGAAATTTGGGCCCCAGGGATTGTGTGAGGTGTTATAGCAAATTGAAGCAGCATAGCAGTAGTGCTTCTCAAGATTTACAATAGCAGGTTTGTACTTACAGAACTTTACCTTTAACCTAATTTTTGCCCCATGAAGTTGCTTTTGAATCCTCATTCGATACAATACAATAAGTTAACTGACAATTTAATTTTAAAATAAGGAAAACTTTCCACATAGATGTACATGTCTAGTAAAGAATTTGCAAAATAAGAATAACAGCTCAGGAATTTTTTGTCTGGCTGACCTGTCCAGTGGTGACAGTGGAGTGTTGAAGTCTCCCACTGTTAGTGTGTGGGGTTTCATGTATGATTTAAGCTTTAGAAGTGCTTCTTTTACATATTAGGGTGTTCTTGTATTTGGGGCATAGATGTTCAATATTGAGATTTCCTCTTTATGGATTTTTCCTGTGACTAATATGAAATGTCCTTTTTTGTCTTTTTTGATTGATTTTAGTTTGAAGTCTATTTTGTTAGATATTAGGATAGCTACACCAGCTTGTTTCTTAGGTCGATTTTATTGGAATATTTTTTTCCCAACCCTTTACTCTGAGGCAATGTCTATCTTTGAGGTTGAGGTGTGTTTCTTGTATGCAGAAGAAGGATGGATTCTGTTTTCATATCCAATCTGTTAGCCTTTGCCTTTTAATAAGTGAGTTAAGTCCATTTACATTAAGGGATATTAATGACCAGTGATTGCTATCTCTTGTTAATTTAGGTTTCATTGTTGGGGAGGAATTCAGAGTACTTGCTGTTCCTACAGAAGACCTGAGTTTGGTTTCCAGTACCACATTGGGCTCTCTACTTCCAGTAACTGCAGCTCCAGAGGCTCTAACATCCTCTTCTGGCCTACACCAGCATTTGTATGCATGTGTAGATATTCACATTCAAACACATGTACATATATAAATAATGAGAGTAGCAGCAGCAAGGGAAAAACATAAGAAAATCTATCCCTCCATTCCTTTCCATTTTATAATTTTAAAAACCCTTCATATCAAAAAGTAGAAATAATGTTTTATTCATATGGACTTACCCACGATAATATAATGATCTATCAAATAAGATTAAAGAATACAGTTAATAAAATATAAATATTTAAATAGCTTTAGCAGTTTAGAAACTTAACAAATGAGAAAAGCCAGTGTGTCTGAGGTTTTTAGTGTGGAGACTGATGGATATTTTTGTTTTGTAACCTTAGCCTGGGATATTTCTTTTAGTAAGTTCATTTAGCTAAACTCTTCTGGCATTTGCTTCCCTCCTTAAATGCATACCAGGACAAGAGTAACATTTAAATGTGTCTTCTCCTTTCAAGGTTGATTTGACTGAGTATCATTAGTCAGGTTTCTTCTTTCTTATGTTAGACAAGCAGCAATGATCTGATTAAATATTTATAAGTCCAGTTGGATAAAGATAAAACCAAGTGTCAACCGAAAAGGTTGTGCTAGAAGGTGGATTTGCTGTTGCTGTTGTTTTTTTCTGGTTAAGACCAGGCCTCTCTGTGTAACAACTCTGGCTTCCCTGGCACTTGCTTTGTAAACCAGGCTGGCCTCAAACTCACAAGATCTGCCTGCGTCTGCTTCCTGAGTACTGAGATTAAAGGCGTACACCATCATACCTGACTGGTATTGAATGCTTAAATCTTATATTTGACCCTATTGATAAGACTCAGTTGGTATTTTTTACAAGGTTACATAAATGCTACCTTCTAAGATCCAATAATTGATGTCACGGTTGTTTAAAAACATTGTAATTCGTTCATTCCCTGTGTATTTGTGATACAGAGATGGCCCAGGGCTGTGAGATGTTCATTGCCCAACTGTGAATGCAGCAGTTTGTGCTTCCAAACGGCCATCAAGGTAACACTTAGGTAGATGGTAGACAGGCTCACATGTCCAACCACATCCTTTCAGAAGAAACAGTATTAAAAGTAGCCATGAGTCGTCTGTATCATTTCACTGACCTTTGTAAAGCCAATGTCCAAGAAAGATGTGGTTGATAATGACATTGTTGCAAAAGTGGAGAGGGTAACTTTTCAATCTCAGATTGAAGGATGGGGAATGGAGTGGGGAACAAATTCATTATAAAGCAACTTCTAAGTCCAGATATACATAGGAGAGAAGGAATCCATGACAGACCACTCATGAAGAAAACTTCACCTTGGCAGAAAGTCTTGCTATCCAATTATAATTGGTGTTGAGTAATGCTTGTGTCTATTTTAGCATTGAAATGGCACACATATTTGTTACATGATTGTTAATTTGATTTTGGTGTTTATAGGGCACACGTAGGTAATCAGTCTCAATTAGACTGGTTAGTTTCACACTAAGAAACTGTGACAAGGAGACAAAACTTTTCTCCCGTCCTGCTGACCAGCTTGTTCTCTAGACACGGTCTTAGATTGGGTTTCAATTGCTGTAAAAAGACACCATGACCACGGCAATTCTTATAAAGAAAAACATTTAATTGAGGGGGCTCACTTACAGTTTCAGAGGTTCAGTCCATTGTCATCATGATGGGGAGTATGGCGGTATGCAAACAGACATGTGCTGGCTTCATCTTGGCCAGAGGCAGCAAGAGTTAGACTGACTGTCACACTGAGGGAAGCTTGAACAAAAGAGATCTCAAAACCTGCCCCCTCCCTTACACACTTCCTCCAACAAGGCCACACCTCCTAATAGTGCCACTACCTTTAGAGGTCATTTTCTTTCAAACCACCACAGATACAGGAAAACATTGAAAAGCCAACCTCAGGGAAGCCACTCTCCCCAGACACTGGAAAACGAACTAATTTCCATACCCTCCCAAGAACCCATTTTGTTGCTGTCAGTGCTCAGTAGAACTTTAAAGGAAGATCAGTCCCTTGCTGTCCACGATTTAAGACCTAACTGAATGAGGTGAACCTCAGAAAATGTGTTTAATAACAAGGAACAAGAGACTTGTCTTTTTGCCTGGATATTGCAGGAGAACACAAACTTTTCTTTGTGTGACTTTTTCTTCTTAGGGTCATAGTTGTTCAACTCAAGTCAAATTGAGAATAGTTATAACAATTTTTCAGGATTTTTTCCCTAAAGAGTCTGTGTGTTTATTTGAAGCTCCATGTTACCCTAACCAAAGTGAAATTCAAGCAATCCTTCCTTTTATAGTAGAGTAAGACCCAAGAAAGAGTACATGGGTGATGTGGAGACAGTGGCTGCTCTGTGATGTGATCTGGGTGAGGAAACTCAGGTCTGTGATTCTGTGATATCTCATTAAATATATAGATCTAATTCTGTTACGCGCTTCATTTTTTAAAGTATGGAAGGAATTTACTTTTCGACGTTGCATTCCCATATCCATCCCTATCTTTTAAAGTGTCGCACTGGCATGAAACTTTATTCAACCACTGCCTTCATCATGTAATTTCCCTGAGAACATTTCTTTGATTCATGCGCTTCTATCAAGTGAATCAAATTTGATATTCCTTTAATACGTTCTAGGATACCTTCTTCCAGGCTCTTATTTTTGTGTTTTCAAACCTATTTGCAACATCCAACATATTTTCCTATTGTTACTGGAATCTTTTCTAGTTGCCTGATGATGGGGCGGGGATTAGTGTCCCCTCTTGGCGTTCTTAGTCTCATTTATGAAACAATTTTAAAATGTCCTGGAAAGGAAGCTCAAGGACAATTTTATTAGCATTCCAAAGTAAAAAAATTCCTAGGCAAGCAATATGTGAATCTTAACAGCTGCCTGGAGAAAGGTAAGTGGAGTGGTTGAGGGGGAATTTAATCTGGCATGAAATCAAACCAGCACATGCCAAGTAGCCACACGGTGAGGTAGGAAGCTTCAGAGAAAGAGTAAGAAAGTCCAAAAGGTTGGGCAAATGCAAAGTGTTTTTTTTTGAAGGCATGCTTAGAAAAGATATGAAAAGAAGAAAGGAGAAATCATGTCTTTGTGAAGAGTTCAGAAAAATGGGCAGACTTACGATAAGGTTTTATACTTAGCGTGGGGATTCTGGGAAAACAAGGAATAATACCTCACTAAAGGACTAGTTCTTTCACCTGTCTCTTTAGCATGGCTAGGGGGGAGCTCACTTTTCTAGGGGTGGTCCCTGATGTAAGTGAATAACCTGGCCCAACTGAACCTTAGGACTCCACCCAGGCCAGAGATTATGCCTTCTTGACCATGATATTTTTCTAATTTTTTACTATTTGACAACCTTCTTCCCTTTATTATTAGAAAACTGCTTGGTTTAAATGGCAGTGGCACTTCCAGCTACCTTCCGTGCTGAATCCTGGCATTGACTTGCTTTTCTATCACCCTTCGCTGAACTAAAAGGATCTTTATTTTCCTCCAGCAGGGTACTACGCTAAGAGTAGAAGCATCGTCGTTACTGACAAGCTGCTTCATGAATCCGTGCAGGGCATCTAGCTCTGGCAGTTTGCTTATTGCATTACTGACAATTTTATAGTCTTACATCTTGAGGCATTAATTGCATTTTAATGAAACATGGACCCCATCAGCGGTAATAAGGCCAGCTGTAGGCTGCGATGTTAAGATGCACTCAGTGCTTCAATTTGTAGGAGGAAACAGCAAATGTCAGGAGAGTAGAAGTGATTCCAAAACTTTCTGGCAGTTACATATTGTCATCTAGTCAAATTGTGACCCTCATCTCTAGCCGCTTGTTTTCATACTTTATGTTAAAAGGGGGAAGACAGAACTAGTACAAGTGTCTTCTCTGCTCACTCAGACATATATTTGGTTATTAAGCATTTGCAATTTTGAGAACTTGTGCCCAGTACACACAATAAAAGTTACTCTGTAATATCAAACATGCTAGCTGACACCTGTTGAAGAAGAACAGTGTCAAGAACAGCTGGATGATGTCATGCATATCAAAGTGATGCCAGACACAACAGCATGATACCATGCACAAATAGATGGTGCCAGTCACAGGTGGGTGATGTCATGCACAGCAGAATGAAGGCAGACCCAACTAAATGTTGTCATACAGAGCAGAATGATGTCGGGCACAGCTGGATGACATTGGGCTCAACAGTATAATATCAGGCTCAGGAAAATGATGTTAGGTACAGGAGGATATTACCAGCACAGCTGGGTGATATCAGACACTTATGGATGATTTTGAGCACAGCTGGATGGATGATATCAGACACTCATGGATGATTTGGGGCACAGCTAGATGATGTCAGACACAGATGGATGCTGTCGGACACAGATGGATGATGTCAGACCCAGCTGGATGATGTCAGGCCCAGCAGTGTAGTATCAGGGCTCAGGAAAATGATACCACGCTCAAGAGGATAATTTCAGACAGATGGCTGATATCAGGCTCAGTGGGATAATTACACACAGCTGTTTCATGTTAGGTAACAGCTGGTTGATGGTAGACTCAGGTGTACATTCTAATAAGCCATAGTAGCCTTTCAAGATGGGCAAGGTATTTTCATCTTGTTTGGTCTGAGATTCTTTTTTTATTAAAAAAACAACTTTTATTAATTCTCTGTGGATTTCACATCATGCATTCTGATTCCACTCATCTTCCTATCCCCTTGCATCCACCCTCTGCCCTTGAAACCCCCCCCCCCCAATTCAAAACCAAATTTAAAAGAAAAACCAGAAAACAGACAAGAAGAATGTTGTTGTTGAAGCTATAGTGTGTACTATTGGGTCACACAGTTTATCCTTTAGTCAATTTGTCTTTATTTGCAAGTGTTCGTTCCCACGAATCACTCACCTGGCTCCGGGCTCAAGGCCACTGGTTTCTGCTATGCCACTGATTATGTGCTCTCACTGGGGCTCCTCGTGGATATCCTGTTGTCCTGTGTCATGGGGATGCTGCTGTTTTGTATCAGTAGGTTTGTCCCCTTCACCTGCTCCAACATTTAATAGACTTGGTGGATGTTGGGGTGGGCCAACTCATAGCCCTGGTTCCAGGCCTGGGTAGTAGCGGGGTTGGTCAGCTCGCTAGGTTTTTTTCATTGTCACCACCGGGGTGAGCTCTCCAACACTGCCTCAGCTGGCTCATCCAATGCAGCCTACGGCAAGGAGCTGGTTCAGTTCTACTGCTCTCTGGTCCTCAGATGTGAGCCCCCCACACCCACATCACTAGCACCCTCTCTACTGTTTTGCCCAGGCATGGTACAGGGCCCTCTCTCCTGGTTGCTGTAAGGAGAATTTGAGAGGAGGAACAGGTTAGCTCTCCTGCTTTCATGCCCTCAGGGCTGGTTCACGAGCACCTGGGAACACAGGGTCATCTCTAGTGTGCTGCCCAGGCAGGATGCAGGGCCCGTTCTCCTGTGTGCAACAGCTGTATAGGGCAGGGCTAGTTCTCTCACTCTTGCAACCCCCGGGGCCGGCACGCAAGCCTGCCACAGGTAGCAAGGTGTAGAGAATGTGAGCAGCATCTTTCCCTCACCCATACCACTGCATGGCAGACAAGGGGGAGGCAGAGTCAACTCTGTTGCTCTCAAGCCTTTAGAGATGGCTCACCTGTGTCCCTGACAACAAAAATCAGCTCTAGGATGCTGTCCAGGTGAGATGTCAGGCATGCTCTCCCGTGTGCTGCAGCTGGTAGGAAGCAGGACTAGCTTTGCCTCTCCTGTGACCCCAGGGTCAACTCTCTCACCTGTTGCAGGTGGTAATGGGTTGTGGGGGACATCTTTCCCTCACTGGACCACCACATGAAACAAGGGGAGGGATCAAGGTTAGCTCTCCTGCTTCAGGCCCTCAGGCCCAGCTCACCTAGATGAAGTGCACACACCTGTGGTAAGGGGTTGGGCTATCGTTCCCGAGTGTGGAAGCAGTCGAGAAAAATGAATACAATTACTTTGTTCACTGGATTGTTGAAAGATTAAATATCATGAATTTAAATGCCCAGGTAGCACCTGGTATGGACTTGTGGTGACCATTGTTCTCCATTAAATATAGTATGGCTTATTCTCTTCTGAACACTAAAATTTGATTTATAATACAAGTTTTATTTTCCTTTTCAAAGTTTCAAAACTTTACACACTCTCTCAAAACTGTATGCTGGCATTTACATTAAGCTTAAGAACAAATACAAACATTTTTATAGGGTCAAGGTGAAGTTTTACCTGAGTTAGCATCTAATCTAGAAGAGAAACAGAGCTTCTGTGATGTTGAAACGCCCACTTCTTGATCTGCGTCATAACGGTTGCACTTTATATGTAAATTTTCTTTTACCTATCACCTTAAGATATATGCATATTATCATCTTTTTGTTGTAATTCAATACAAAGAAAGATAGGCCTTAAACAATAATATTTTCAAATTTGTGAAGGAAATGGGGCACTGAAGACGTTATAATGGTGTCTGTGCAGAAACATGGGGATTGAAGAAATTATAACAGTGCATTGTGGCTTTGTGAGGTTCCAACCCATGGAAAAGAGGCAGAGGCAAATGAGTCTATAGGAGTAGACAATAGACTACTGGTAACCTTAAGGGAGAAGGTGAGGTATTGCTTGCTTATGCACATTGTCTTTGGGGCTAGACAGCATTTGGGGCAACCATCTTGTGCTCTTAAGGACTTACCCAGAGCTGTTAAAATGTCTGTCTGAAAATGGTGGTGTTGTAGAACTGGGGTCAGAACCCACCTGCTTCTCTGTTTCTCATGAAAATGAACAGAGACTACCATTTCAACTCCAATAGCTGGGACATTTCAGAAAAGGATTCAAAGTGGGAGTGGAATTTCTTCTATTGAAAAATAAAGAGGGAGGAGTCACTAAAGAGAGTGACAGATTTCAGAAAACTCTAACCTTCCCCCGGGCATTCCAGGGTGACAGCCCTTGAAGATCATTAGCATTTATAAAACATGATAGTGTGTGCGGAGTTCACATTTCCAACCAGAAGATTGATACGAGGGAAACTATATGGTCCACATCCAATGTTCTGTTTCTTTGTAAGCTGCATAAGGGGCTAAGAGAGTTGTGACCCTTCCTAGAGAGATGAAAAACCATTATTTCCTATTTAATGCTAAAAGTCATAAATTTGAGAAAAGAAACTGTAATGAGAAACCACTAGCACAATGCTCAGACAATGGCTGAAGAGGTCTACATCAAAGCTTCACAATGGACCGACAGGCACCGTAAAACCAAATGTACGCACCTGCCAAAGCCAAATACTGGATGCCTTACCTTTTTCGGAAAATTTTAGCTTACTTGTTCTGTGTTAAAAAGTGCCAAGAATACGTTGTGTATTGTGTTAAGAGAATTATGTAGCAGCTGGTGTGGTGACATGAACCTGTTGTTTCAAACCTTGTGACCCACCAAAGAGGATCACTGGAGCCCACTGAGAGACTGGTATACCAGGGAACCCCATCCCAGGCAAGAAAGAAGAGAGGCAGGGAGGGAAGAAAAGAGAAAGGAAATTATGAAACTATAAAAAAAATCATGATTACATTTAATTATATACATTTATCATTTTCCAAACAGTTAAAATCACACACTAACATTTTTCTCTAATTCTTCACAGCATTCTGAGTAGTTTCATTAACTGTGAGGAATAGATTTTTTTCCTTTTATTGAAAATAGATTCTTTATTCACATAATATATCTTGATCATAGTCTCCCCTCCTTCCACTCCAACCAGCTCCTCCCCATCTCCCTTCTCATCCATACCCACTCCTGTTCTGTCTCTCAGTAGATAACAAATGGGCTTCTAAGGGATAATAATAATATCGCTATAATAAGATAAAATAAAAATTAACTCATCAGAATAAGACAAAACAAACAAACTAAAGGAAAAGAGCCCAAGGAAAGGCGCAAGAAACAGATATAGACACAGAGTTCCATTCCTTCACACACCCAGGAATCCCATAAAATGCTAAACTGAAAGCCATATTATGTATGCAAAGGAATCTGCTGAGAAATAATATATATATATATATAAATAAATAAGAAAATAAAAAGAACATATGTTAAATTAAATTTAAAAATTAAAAAATAAGATAAAATAAAAAGGTAAAAGTCCTGACTTGACATGATGAGACAAGGAACCTTCAAAGATGCGCTTGAGTTCCTTTCCTGTTGGCCATCTACTGCTGGGCATGCAGCCTATTTTTCAGAGTAGCTTGTTCTCCATTGAGCCACTAGTCCACCAAACAAGTGTAAGACTTATATGACAAGAGCTTAAAATCTTTGAAGAAAGAAACTGAAGAAGACACCAGAAAGTGGAAAGATGTTCCATGCTCTTGGATAGGTAGAATTAACATAGTAAAAATGGCAATTTTACCAAAAGCAATCTACAGATTCAATGCAATACCTGTCAAAATCTCAGCAAAATTCTTCACAGACCTCAAAAGAACAGTACTCAACTTCATATGGAAAAGCAAAAAACACAGGATAGCCAAAACAATCCTGTACAATAAAAAAACTTCTGGAGGCATCACAATCCCTGACTTCAAACTCTATTACAGAGCTACAGTTCTGAAAACAGCTTGGTATTGGCATAAAAACAGACTGGAGGACCAATGGAACTAAATCAAAGACCCAGATATAAATCCACACACCTATGAACACCTGATTTTTGACAGAGAAAAAGAATATAAAATGAAAAAAAAGAAAGCATATTTAACAACTGGTCCTGGCATAACTGGATATCAACATGTAGAAAAATGAAAATAGATCCATATCTACCACCATGCACAAAACTCAAATCAAAATGGATCAAAAACCTAAACATAAAGCCAGCCACACTGAAGAGAAAGTGGGAAGTATACTTGAATGCATTGGCACAGGGGACCACTTCATAAATATAACTTCAGTAGCACAGACACTGAGAGAAACAATTAATAAATGGGACCTCCTAAAACTGAAAATCTTTTATAAACAAAGAACATAGTCAACAAGAAAGAAAGGTGCCTACAGAATGGGCAAAGCTCTTCACAAACCCCACATCAGACAGAGGACTGATCTCCAAAATATACAAAGAACTCAAGAAATTGGTCAACAAAAGAACAAATAATGCAAAAAAAAAAAAAATGGAGTACAGACCTAAACACAGAACTCTCAACAGAAGAATCTAAAATGCCTGAAAGACACTTAAGGAAATGCTCAACATCCTTAGTCATCAGGGAAATGCAAATCAAAACAACTCTGAGATTCACCTATAAGAATGGTCAAGATCAGCCAGGCGGTTGTGGCGCACGCCTTTAATCCCAGCACTTGGGAGGCAGAGGCAGTCGGATCTCTGAGTTCGAGGCCAGCCTGGTCTACAAGAGCTAGTTCCAGGACAGGCTCTAAAAAAGCTGCAGGGAAACCCTGTCTCGAAAAACCAAAACCAAAAAAAAAAAAAAAAAAAAAAAAAAAAGAATGGCCAAGATCAAAAACACTGATGACAACCTATGCTGGAGAGGTTGTGGGGTAAAGAGAACACTTCTGCATTGCTGGTGGGAGTGCAGGCTGGTAAAGCCCCTTTGGATATCTGTATGGCGATTTCTCAGAAAATTAAGAAACAACCTTCCTCAAGACCCAGCAATACCACTTTTGGGTATATTCCCAAAGGATGCTCAATCATACCTCAAGGACATGTGCTCAACTATGTTCATAGCAGCATTGTTTGTCATAGCCAGAACCTGGAAACAACCTAAATGCCCCCCGACTGAAAAATGGATAAGGAAAATGTGGTACATGTACGCAATGGAGTACTACACAGCAGAAAAAATAATAATGACATCTTAAAATCTACAGGCAAATGGATGGATCTAGAAAATATCATATTGAGTGAGGTAACCCAGACCCAGAAAGACAATTATCATATATACTCACTCATAAGTGGTTTTTAGACATAAAGCAAAGAAAACCAACCTTCAAATCACAATCCCAGGTAACCAAAAAAACAATGAGGACCCTAAGAGAGATATACATGGATCTAAATTACATGGAAAGTAGTAAAATAAAAGATCTTCTGAGTAAACTGGGAGCATTGGGGACCATGGGAGTGGGTTGAAAGGGAGGGGAGAGGAAGGGAGGTGAGCAGAGAAAAATGTATAGCTCAATAACATCAATTAAAAATAAGGAAAAAAAGAGGTTTGTTTCCCCAGTGAGACTCTCTTGGAGAAAACTAAAATTTTACTTGCAAGTGGTTATCCCTTGGTGATTGTTTCTGGGTTAGGGATGGGACATGTGTCCACTTCTCTTTTCAGCTCCAGGACTTCATCTGCTGCCGAGCCATGCAGGCCCTGTGCATGCTGCCTCAGCCTCTGTGAGTTCATATGTGCACCAATCCTGTTGCTACAGAGACCCTTGTTTTCATGATGTCCTCCATTCCTTCTGGCTCTTGCACTATTTCTGCCTCGAGATATTCCACTTAGGGATGAGTGTTCCAAGGTCTCTCATTCTCTACATAATAATGTTTGTCTGTGGGTCTCTGCATGTGTTCCCATCTGCTGCAGGAGGAAGTTTCTCTGCTAATGGCTGAGCAAAGCAATGATCTATAAGTACAACAGGACGCCATTAGAAGCCATCTTGTTTCTATTTATTTATTTATTTATAGCAGTACTATTTGGTTTTACATTAGGGCTATCTCATGTCAGCTTCTTGGTCGCCCTAGCAGTGTTGAATATGGGTTTCATCTTCTGTAATGTGCTTTGAGTCAAATCAGATACGGTTGGTGACTCCCACAAGCTTTGTGCCACCATTGTACTATCATATATTGCAACCAAGACACCACTGTAGAGCAAAAGACTTTGCTGCTGGGTTGGTGTTTACGTTTCTCCTTTGGTAACTTGTGGAGGACCTTCCTGTATCTACGTCTCCTTCACCATAGGGGTGGAGGATGAGTGTCGCCAACACCTCAACTTCTCTGCCTTCAGGGAGTTGTGCAGGTGTTGTCTTCAGCTGCAGCTCCTGCCCGTCAGTTTGTGGAGAGTTACCTGTAACCGTGGCAACTGCCTGGATTGTTTTAGGGTTCCCTTTGGCCAGCAACTCAATGAGGTGTAACCCAATCCCAGTAAAGGAAGATGCATTTGGTGACAAGAGATAGGGCTCTATTTCCCCCGTTACTTGTTAAGTTCATTTAGACCTCCCATGTATATATCGAGACTATATATTAGAAAGCTCTACTATTATTAGGCTTCCATACCACCTTTCAAATGGACCCTAATTTTAGCAGTCACTCCAGTATTTCCTTCTTCATCCATCTCTTTCCTCCCACCCGTCATTCGATCCTCCTGTTTCAGCCCCCCCCCTCCATCTAGAACTATCTATTCTATTCCCCTTTCCTCCCTTTCCTAATGAGATCTCTCACTATATCCCTTAACCCCCACCATCCTATTCCCTTACTCTATACCTAACCTCTGTGGCTCTATGTATTGATTATCATCGACTTAACAGCTAATATCCAGATATAAGTGAAAACATCCCATATTTGTATTTCTGGGTCTGGGTTATCTCTGGATGATTTTTTTCTTCCAGTTCTATCCATTTACCTGCAGATTTTATGGTTTACTTCTTTAGCAGCTGAATACTGCTCTATTATGTAAATTACACTCTTTGTTCATTCACCTGTCAAGGGACATCTAGGTTATTCTGCTTTCTGGCTGTTAAGAATAGCACAACAATGACCATGGCTGAGAAAGTGCCTTTCTGGTAGGATGAAACATCCTTTGAGTATACACCCAAGAGTGAGATAGCTGGATCCAGAGGTAGATTTTTCCCATCTTCCTCGGGAGCTGCCACACTGATTTCTATAGTGGCTGTACAAATTTGCACTCCCACCAGCAAGGAATGAGCGTTCCCCTTTCTGTCACTTATTCTGTTGATCACAACTATTCTGAGGGGTGTTAAGATGAGACCTCAAAGTAGCTTTGATGTTTATTTCCCTGCTGACTAATGATGTTAAATATATTTGGGCTTTCTCTTCCAAGAATTCTCTGTTTGAATCTGTACCTTATTTTATAGTTTAGTTCTTTGTGTTCTTGATATTTAGGGGTTTTTTTTGGCTTTTTGTTTTTGTTTTATTTTCATATTTTAGTCCTCTCTCAGATGTGTAATTGGTAAAATCTTCCCATTTTCTAGCCTGCCACTTTGTCCAAACAATAATGTCCTTTTCCATGTTAAAGCTCTTCGGTATCATGAGATCATGATTATCTATTGTTGATCTTTGTGTCTGCACTATTGGTAAACTTTTCAGAAAGTCTTTTGTGCTAATGAATTAAGGCTGTTTCCAACCTTCTCTTTTGTTAGGTTCAGTGTATCTGGGTGAGTGTTGAAGTCTTTAATTCATTTGGAGTTGAGCTTTGTGCAGGGTGATAACTATTTTAATTTTCTCCTGTTATTCTTGTATTTGTATATTTATATGTATATATTTTACTCCTCTTCCTAAAGAAAGCTTTGAACAGGAACACTTTCCTCATAACCTCCATAATGCTCTGTAGTAACATGTTCATTTTGTTTTTGTTTCTTTGTAAGTATCAAGGGTCTTGGTAAGGAATAAAGTGTTTGAAATTCTAGATAGAGAGGAATTCCCCCTTATCCACCCCTCACTGGGTCTGTTTACTTCCCTTCAAGCAATGGTCCTTGTTTTTTAGTTCAAACAGTGTTGTATTGAGCTTATATATTGATATGAGTGTACATCTCCTATCGTATTTTATACAAATTATGGCACATTGGCCACAGTGCTTTTAGCTATTTTTATCCATTCAGGATGCTATTTAGAATGATCTCAGTATAGGCTACATGCAATAACTTCATATTCATACTACTAAACATGTTTTGAACTATTTAACAGTATTTATTGATTAATTGATTTTCCAAGACATGGTTTCTCTGTGTTAGTTTTGGAGTCTCTTTTGGAACTCACTCTGTGTAGACCAGGCTGTCCTCAAAGTCACAGAGACCCACCTGCCTCTGCCTCCCAAGTGCTGGGATTAAAGGTGTGTGCCACCACCATCTGGTTACAGTGTTCATTCTTATCAGGATGTAAGATTTGAGAATTTTACAAATATATACTTGGGAAATCTTGCTTCACGCTGTCGGATTTCTTTAGAGCAATTCTACGCTAACAAAGAGTATTACTAGAACTCTTGATACTTACTGAACACCTCTCTAAATACTTACCAGAGCACTCTTACACATCTTTAAAAGACAGAAGTGCTATAACAAATGTTTATTTGTAATATCTCTCCTGTTCATGATTCCTCCCAATATAAACATACAACAAAATTATGTTTGTACATAATCGTAAATAGCATAGAACTTTTGGACATATGTAAGTAGAGCCACTGTATATTAATACTTCTTTAATTTGTTTATTGAACTCAGAACAGGAGGGGTTATTTTTGTTCTTATTTTACCTGTACGATGTGGATCACAAAAATACACTGCAATTTGTTGTCATCCATCCTAGTTATAGACATTTGGGGGCTAATTACATTTGCAGATTTCAATGTTTTTGAGGACCATTCCTGTCAGTATTCCCCAGTGTTCTTTGGATGGAGATCTTGCATTTCAGATTGTGCATAGAGAAGTACTTTAGTGACTAAATACCTGGCAGAATTAATGTACCAGAGGGAATATTTGGGTCCATGGTTTCTAAGGGTGCAGTCCGTGGACACTGGTGTTTTGGTGTTTCTTGACCTATTGTGAGACAGAGCAAAATGGTAGTGGATTGTGTGGTAGAGAAAAATTGCCACTTAGGGAGGACAGAAAGGTTAGAAAAGTTCATCCAGGAAGAAGCCAGGGTAAAATGTAACACCCCGCCCCCAAGTCCATGCCTTAGTGACCTACCTTCTCTAGCTGTGCTCTGCCTCCTGTTTTAACTATCTTCCGACAATCTCTCTTACTGTGAATACATCAGAGGATCAATCCACTTTAGGTCAGGCCCTCTTAATCTAACCATCTCTTGGAGCTCTCTCTCAGGCACTCTCTCACTGCTTCACTGATCTCCTGGGTGCTTCTTAATCCAATCAAGCTGGCAATCAAGCTAAGTGATCACAAATAGAATTTCTGCATTTCCTGCTGGAGCCCTATTTCCAGCCTAGCTGTGAAATTCTTTTCCCAGGAGATGCTAGCAGTTTACATTTCCACCCAGAAAGCATGAGACTTGCTAGTTAAACCCTGGCTAACAGCTAATGGTGTCCAGCATTTCAACCAAGTGAATGTAAACTCTTATCTAAGCATGTTAAAATGTCCGTGGTCTAAGGTCTAATGAAATTAAGCATCTTTGGACTGGTTCTCTCAGGATTTTATTTATTTGGGTTATCTCTTCAAGTACTTGCCTTTATTGTTCCTGGGTCTTTCACTAGTTTTTATTTTATTTACTTCATTAATGATTTACTTGTTATTTATAATTTATTGCTTTGGACTGAGTGGTATATTTAAAACTATACCTGCCTTGCTTAGTAATATAAATATTTGAAGCCACTTTTTCTCAAGTCCTAGTTTATCCTCATTTTCAATGCTTCAAAGCTCCATTTCACACAATATGTGCTCCCCAGTTGATTTAAAAATGTACCCTGGTTTCCATTACTTCTTTGAAGTGTTTGCTTTATAAAAAAGGAGGAGGATGTCTTGTAACTTTTTTTTACAAGGTTTCTCTCTAATTTTTGGAGCCTGTCCTGGAACTAGCTCTTGTAGACCCACTGGCATCCAACTCACAGAGATCCACCTGCCTCTGCCTCCAGAGTACTAAGATTAAAGGCGTGCACCACCACCACCCAGCCCGTGACTTTTTTTAATGATCAATTTAAATTGCAGTGTTATCAAAAAATATGTTCAGCATGATATCAGTCAGAATTTTCAAATTTGACTGGCTTAGCTCTATTCATTTTACGTGGCGAGGTTTTCCCAAATGCCTGCAAGTATTCTAACATAATGTACATTGTCCGCTAATTCAAACTTGTAAAATTGATAATTACAAAATTATGAATTCACCTACCATGTATATATCTTGCATGTTCGACCCATTAGTTCTTAAAAATCTGATTTGTGTGCTAAGGTAATGAATGCTCAGTGTTCATATTCAGACATCTGAGTGTGACACTTCCCTGGATGCTTCCTGTGATCCAGCTCCGAGTTCCACACTAGCTTTTATTGATCTTAATCCATTGATCTTTCTGTGCAGTATTGGGACTTTTGATTAGCTGACAGCATGAAAATTAAAAGCAGATTCTGCTATAACAAAATTATTGTGGGCCCAAGTCAGAAAACTGAAGGACTAGTAAGAAAGATTAGAGAAAAAGAAGAGTATGCAAATAATGAATGCTGCTGCTAATGTCAGCAAAGAAGGGGACACATTTTAGCAGCTCCTTAAGCCCTGCAAGGAAGGATCCTAATTCATGGCTCTGGGAAGGTGTCCTAAGAGGAAGCTGTATGTCACAGCAAACCTCCAGAGGGAAGGGTAAATATGCTTAATCACCTGTGTTTTGACTATAGGTTGAACCTACAAGATTAACAAAATTTATTCTTTTGAGAAAAAATAGCAAGATAAAATGATTTAAATTGGAATATGTTAGCCAAGTGTGTGCAGGTGCGTGTGCACGGGAGTTCCTTATGCTTAAAGCATCCATGATAGGCCAACTTTCTGCATGTGTCCATTCCACAAAAATATGTGTACAACATGCAAATCAATACTTACTTATGAAATTTTAGTGGTTTTTCCTACCCCAATACTTTCCTCCCTGTGCATTAAGAAATTAATCCTGTCTACCTCAGAAATAAAGGAGAAAGCATCGTAGCGTAAGAAATTCATGAAATCCTATAGTGTCTTCTGCATGTATATATATATATATATATGTATGTATATATGTATATATATGTATATGTGCATCCTATATTTTTATATGTGTGTCCAGTATCTGATAGTATATCAGACACAAAATTATTTCTACTCATCTAAGTTTTTAAAATCTGTGATTTTTATTTATTTTTTGTTTTTCATTAAAACCTATCCTTAACATTTTATTATTTGTATCTCTCTGTATGTATGTATGCATGTATGTATGCCACAGGTGTGCAAGTGCCCATAGAGGCAGAAAAGGGTGTATGATCCTTCATGGAAGCTAGAGTTGCAGGTGGTATATAAACCACCTCATGTTGGCAGTGGGAACTGAAGTTGGGTCCTATGAAAGAGCTGCATTTATTCTTAACCACTGAGCCATCTGTCTGGCCACTAGATCTGCAAATTTCTAAAAGGACAAATAATTTTGGTGTATAACTTTTATTCTAAATCCCCTTGAAAGTATAAAAAACTAGAAATGGAAAATAACATACAAAGATATGTTAAAAAAAACAATAGTGAGTTCAGAATTCTGATTGACTGGCTGCGCTTTATGATACCCGCAGCATGATGCAAAAGTCAAAGTGTGAAAAAGCCTAGTAACTATTTGGGACATTGAAATTGTATTTTCTACATTGGTCTAAAATTAGAGTCATATTCACAAATGCTATGTTTTGTGAAACAGTGTCATGGAGTCTGCATTTTAGAGTATTTCTCTCTAAATAAAGCAAATTGAACATTTAAAGGGAAAAAGATGTATTGAATTCTTTTTTAGCTATTGTGTCTATCAGATCCTCACCTAGACAGCTGCCTTATCAGTTACTAGGTATCCAGGGCACTGCCTGGTCTTACCTGTTAAAAGCCAAGTCAGCTACACATTCCGGTTGCTAGGCAGCTATAGGGGGATGTAGTTCCTTCCAGACCTGTGTCTTATGCCACCAGCATTCCATGCTAATCCTTCTGAACTTCCCAGGGGCTTGCTAGAGCTCTTCTCGTTTACTTCCTTGTTTATCATGTCAGCTATAAATGCTACATTCTTTGCCAGCTTTTATCAGGGGTATTTCTGGATGCTAAATATGGTAAATTTATATTAAGTGACTCCAAAGCATCTTACTAAGGAGACATAGGTCAAATCATGAAGCCAGTTGTGGAATTTGAAAATATGAATGGGAATAAATTAACATGAAAAACAAAACAAAACAAAAAACCTGTGTTTCACTTCCGTTTTCACGAATTGTTCAAAACACGCTGGAAGGTGAAGATATGAGAGAAAGAAGGGGGAAGGAAAGGAGATAAAAAGATACCTGGTTAGGAGAGCCGGGAGGGTGAGAGATACAGAAGGGAGTAAACTTGAAAGTTCATCTTTGAGAGATGTTGTTAGTGGATGTGAATGGTCATGGTCAATGACCATGGCACAGCCCCTGTGGAACAGGCTTATAAAATCTCTGTCTTTGGTTCTTTAGCTGCCTGGACTGGGAGTTCCTTGAGAACTACAAATCTTGCCCTTCTGGTGCTTTAGAGAGATCACCTGTACCTAGAGCAGGTCTCCTCAGAGAAACTGGTAGACTTCCAAAGTTGCATCAAAGCCTAGAGGAGTCTTGCGCAATGCACATTCAACTTTATAGAATTGTAGTTGAACCCCAGGAAGAGGCCATGTTTCCATCAGAGGAGGGCCCCTGAGCTTTCTTTCCAAGAGAGGAGGACAGCAGGGATTTGAGACAGCAAGAAGGCAGTTTTCTTGGTTTTACTGCTGATAGAAACAGCTATATCTTTGCTTCTCTATGGGAAAAAAGAGGTATTTGTAGGGTATTTAGGCAAAAGTAAAGGAAAAAGAAGGTCACAATTAGTTGCCCATCTGGTAGGTACAGACGGGTCCAAAGCCTAGTGAGTCTTCTCTGGTGTCTATGGAGTGCCAAAAACAAGAATCCACAGCTCCCTCAACACAGTTTCTAGGTTGAATTTCTACATTCAAATAGAGATCTGCCCTGTGAAGAGCTAAGCCATTCAGACAACGGGATCAGAGTCTCCCAGCATATCTTTGCTCTCTTCTCCTGTTGTGTACCATGGAACATTTCTTCTCCATGATGAGACCATTAAAACTATATTATTTTTAGAAAAGGAGTGCGTCCATCCAGAATTTATTGCTAACCGTTTTATAGGAGAGTAGATTGTCCAATTATAGTTGAAATTATCCTAATTTGTTATATAGATGAGACGTGATTTTATTATACTGTCATTAATTTTATATTTTGCCATAATGTAGTAAATATATCCACATCTGTATTCAGATGTGTCACTGTGTATTTATAGTGACTTCAGGGAAAGAAAAGTCAGATGTATGTGTCAAAAGCCCTGCAAATAACGTTCCCTTTAACATAGAAATTATGTTTATATGGAGGAAATTTTAATAAAATTATCTGCGGTTGAAAAATATTTTAGTTATAATAATAAAGAAGGGAATAATGTAAAGAACTAGAGAAGGTTCATTGATTGGGCCATTTTTCTTTTCTTGAAGTAAAACAGTTTTGTTACCATTGTTTAGGGAGTGCTCTCGAGCAGAGCTTTACCCAGCCTAAGTGTCAGGCCTTCAAAGGACGGTCACAGTGGAGTCACGACACAGAGAATGTGTGCCATCTTTTCAGTTCGCTGCCTTTCAGCTGCAGCCCAGAAACACCATTGCTCTCGCATTGCCAAACATGCCCATTTCCACCACGCCCACCATTTGCCATACCATTTACTAGTAAGAGTATTTTTGTGTAATATTAGTAATTTGGGGGAAATTATTAACATTTATATTGGAATTTAAGTAAGATAAAAAAATGCTTCCTACTGAAGCAAGGTGTCCCAAGTTCAGGTATCCATTCTTTTACAATCAGTGTGATTGTAGAGAAACCAAGTTGGGAGGATGAAAAGAGAACCTTCTGGTATGCCCCTGAACCAGCATAAATTAGTCTTGACTTCCGAGCAGTGCCCTACTCCCACCCCATGCTTCTTTGCTAGCTAACTAAATCCTTATTCCCTTCTAAGTGTAAATATGAATCTGCTGCTTGTATTGCAAGATCAACATCATTGTGGATTTAGTTAATCATATAATTATAAAGAGTCAGGGCAAATAAGGTTCATACACTGAATAAATTCAAATGATTTGCAATGATTCGCACAAAAGAATGTGCCCCGCTCACCATGAGCATACAAGAGCATGCTGCCATGACCACAACTCAACCAGGAAATACTGCTTTACTTTCTTTCTATTGTCTTCCTTTGATATATGAGTCTATAATGTCAATGATGTCAAACTGTGATAGTTCCTGTTTGTGACCAGTAAATGAGATAATGAATGGAGACTCTGCTAAACTTTCCATTCTTGTTCCCAATTTTACAATATTTTAACTAACACATCTCTAAAAAGTCATCAAATATTTTCGCCATACCCTTGTTTTTCACTGCAGCCATGGCAGAAATGGAATTTAGGATCACCAAAGTCCCCATAGTCTTGGATCTACATGGAAAGGGAACCATTTATAAGAGTACGGGCTTCTGATAATGGGAAGGCTCTGGAGAAAGTAATTTAAAATTATTTGTCTCTTATTCTTGGAAACAGTTCAAACAAGCTTGCAAATACATTTTTCAAGGCTAGACATGACCGTTCTTTTATCATCACACCCACATGTATTTAGTGACTATTTTGCATGCAGTGCTGATAGAATTTAGAATTTAGAAAGACTAAGGAGCCAACATCCCTTCCTTAGAGGACAAGGAATAGGAAATGTGTTTCTCTTAGAATATTGTATACAGTAGCACTTAGGACAATGTTTGTCACAAGGAAGGTCTTTCCTCCTTGCTCCTTCCTCCCCTCCTTCCCTCCTCACTCCCTTCTTCTATCTATGATTCTTTTCATTTTTCTTATTTAAGTGATAAGAGAACATAAATGCTATTGGAACTCAATAGAAGTAGGAATATTCAATGCTTAGTTCACTGGACTTGGAGCAAATATACTTCTATAGCACAGCAGCACTCCTGAGGTCGGAGCTCACATCAGTCAGTCTTTATCTCCCATGAATCTCTTACATTAACCTAATGGTTGACAAAAAGAGTAATCAATGAATAAAAGATTAAACAACATCAACAACTGGTTCAGTTGCCCAAAAAGAAATGGCAAGTGTTTGGAGAGGTGTTTGTCTTCACCATCACAACGGGAGGCACACAGTGGGTATCACTGAGACATCCCATAGCATCCCAAACAGATGAAAGAGTTTTATGTTTGTATGTAGCAAGTTAAAAATAAATTGAAAGAGTAAATGAAGTCCATTTTAGTTTTCTACTCAGGACAGTAGTCACATAATTTATGAGCAGGGTTTGATTTTTAAGAAAACATTCCTGGTTCACTTATTAGTCAAGAAAACAAGGCTTGAGGCTCAGCCTGAAAAGCCTCCCTTGTGAATGTCTTCACTTACTTAGCTCTGGTCTTGGAGAGTGGGCTATAACTGGGCATTCCCTCACTTTCTCCATGGCCATGCTGTCTGGAAGATGGAGAGACACCCCACCTCTCTTGCTTTTGATGTGGAGAGACTTTTCTGAAAACATCCTGCTTCTCCAGAGTTTTCCGAGGTCCACAGGTGGCTGAAAGCCCATTCCACCATAAATCACAATGTGGACGGCTTCCTGCATCATTTAGAAAACAGAAAAGCAGACACCTTGTCAGCCAGCAATCAGAGGCTCATTCTGCCCGAAAAGCCTGCCCCTTGTCCCCGTCCGCCTCCACATGCCCCTTCACACAAATCATCCCAGCAGCGGATTGGCAGGAGCCACACCACAGCTCATGCCCTCCCGCCTTTCACATTACCTGAAGTCTTGAAGCTCATTTCAAATTTTCAAAACCACTGGAGCGCCTCTTCATAGCCGCCCATGGATGCAAGGCGGGGCTGAGGTTCTGTCAGCTATAATCAATGATTAGGATCATTCCCACCTGCTCCCACTGTTGACAGACAGTGAATAAAGACAGCGTTGTTGCTCCTACGATTGATCTGGTGAACTTAGGACTTGGTATTGACTCAAGAAATTACAAGCTTTTACCAAACTCGTCAAGGCCCATGACTTAGAGCTCTGGTGCCCTGTATTTATTTATTTTAATAATTCTTCCACCGCTCCCAATGAGGCATATTATTTTTATTATTAGAACATTGGTGTGTGGCATAGAGGCAAACACAGGGACGGAAACATACACAGAACCTTTCTTTAAAGGAGGGGAGGGGAAGCCACTGTCGTGTCTGCTACTGCCCCTTCTAGATGCAGGAGTTATTATTCAGGCATTGCAGGGATAAACACTGGGAAATGTGTCACGATAGCATGCACGTGGGAAAGAGCCACTTGCCATATTCTCATTGTGTTCACACAAGAAGCATCTTGTCCATTCTGTCTCTCACTTTATAAAGGAGCAGGGGACGGCTGAGCATGGGAGTCAGTACATAAAGGAGGAGATGGGATGAATGGTGACGCGTGGGTTGGTGGATGTGGCCAACTCAGGGTGTGCGTAACTTACTTTTCTTTGGAAAAACATGTTTATATTTGAGGACTCGCCAAGTAAAATGGCTAGCTCATTCCATGCTTCAGTGAATGGCACAGGAAGGGAAGGACGGATGTGTCAGTCCTCGCCTTCAGTGTCCCAACCCAGATGCTGCAAAGAGCTCCCGGTCCATGCCTTCCCTTGCTAACTCCTCCCTTTCGCATTTGCATACGCTTTGGAATGGTAGGATTATTTGGAGCAAGCAAAAAGGAGTGAGGTGGCTTTGGCTCATACAGGACACAGATGTGACTTCCTTTCCCAGCTGTGAGTAATTTTCCTCCCAATCAGAGGTAAGACCGTGAATAGACTGAGACCACGATGTGGGCAGGATTCGAGAATGCTCCCTCAATTCATGGGGCTGTTTATTTCGCTCACATAGCAGCCTCGAATGGTGTTCTTCCCTTCCCTCTGCCAAGCTATACTCTCTCCAAATAGCTAAGTAAATGACCCAGAAATGAATAGGTCTCTGAACCCCTGTGTTTCCATGACCTGTTCTTTCAAAGATTTGAAGTTGGAGACAATACAGGTTCCTAGTGCCTCAGGCACCTGGTATCCTTTGCCTATTGAGAAAGGGCAGAGCTCTGAGCTCCAGCCAACAAGATGTAAAAGCAGAGGTCAACAGGAAGCTTGGTAGGTGGCTGGCAAAGTGGACAAGCTCTCTGGATCATTTTAAGCCGTAACTCTCTTGCCCCCATGGTCTCTCCAGTAACTGCCCACTCTTGTCAGAAGTCTCACTGGCTATTCTGTAGACTTGATTGTGATCTTTCAAGGCTTTGAATATGGCCATGCAACTTTCCTTTCCTTTCTTTTCTTTTCCTTCTTTTTTTCTCTCATCACTCAACTGCTCTGAAAACACACGTCCATGGCTTTTAACCAGAGATCATGAAAAACAGGGAGGAGCCCACATGGCAAGGGAAGCTTCAAGTTCAAATTAAGAGACAGGAACGTGCTTTGAAAATGAGGAGTCACCATGCAGCTGTGAGGACTGCTAAAGGCACCTTTTCTGAGTTGCATCCATAGCAGCCAGGTCACTATGCTGGAAGAATAAGGGGAGTGGCTTTTAAGACAAAATCAAGAGCCTCAGTTGTGTTACACCATTGCGTGGCATTTACGTGAATTATCTGAACTCTGGTTCTCATGCCTGCTGCCTATCAGTAAGCCTTCATCAGAGTGGCTATAGTATAGGGCCAGTTCAGGTGCCCTCTCCTCAGCTGCTCAAGGAACAAGCTGGAGACATCTCCTTGGACACATGGGAACCGGTGTCCGGTCTCTTGCCAACCCTTAAATGGCTCCATTAATTAAGATATATACTTCCCTGCTCCTATATCCATTCCTCCTCCATCCCAACTGTCACATTCCCCCAAGTTCTCCCCATCCTCCCCTTCTCACTTCTCTCTACCCATCTCCCCTTACCCCATCCTACCCCCACCCCCATACACCCAACTTTTGCCTGGAAATCTTGTCTACTTCCAATATCCAGGAGGATAACTACATGTTTTTTTTTTTTTTGGAGGGGGTTAGCTTCCTATTTAGCTTCTCTAGGATCATGAATTATAGACTCAGTGTCCTTCATTTATGCCTAGAATCCACTAATGAGTGAGTACATACCAAATTCATCTTTTGGGCTCTGGGTTACCTCACTCAGGATAGTGTTCTCTATTTCCATCCATTTGCATGCAAAACTCAAGATGTCATTGTTTTTTACCGCTTAGTAGTACTCTAATGCGCATATATTCCACACTTTCTTTATCCATTCTTCCATTGAGGAGCATCTAGGTTGTTTCCAGGTTCTAGCTATTACAAATAATGCTGCTATGAACATAGTTGAACAAATGCTTTTGTAGTATGATAGGGCATCTCTTGGGTATATTCCCAGGAGTGGTATTGCTGGATCCTGGGGTAGGTTGATCCCAAATTTCCTGGGAAACCGCCACACTGCTTTCCAAAGTGGTTGCACAAGTTTGCATTCCCACCAGCAATGGATGAGTGTTCCCCTTGCTCCACATCCTCTCCAGCAAAGGCTATCATTGGTGTTTTTGATTTTAGCCATTCTGACAGGTGTAAGATGGTATCTCAAAGTTGTTTTGATTTGCATTTCCCTGATCGCTAAGGAGGTTGAGCATGACCTTAAGTGTCTTTTGGCCATTTGAACTTCTTCAGTTGAGACTTCTCTGTTCAGATCAGTACCCCATTGTTTAATTGGGTTAATTAGCATTTTGAAGTCTAGTTTCTTGAGTTCTTTGTATATTTTGGAGATCAGACCTTTGTCTGTTGCGGGGTTGGCGAAAGAAATATAGAGAATGGAATCATAAATGTTTTTCTTTCAAAAAAATAGTCTTACCTCTTAGAAATACTTCAGAGTGAAGTGTGTAGTGAATCCCAGGCATTGAGAAAGCTGAGAAGAGGATGGGCCTCACATGTGCAGAAGCAGGCTGAGCATGCCATGGGACAGGAGGACACTGGCAGTCCTCCAGTGATGCTAGGAGAGACCTTATGTCTGGGCTCAAACATGACATGAGAGATCAGGCTGGTGTAGGTAATGTGAGGGCGAGATTATGGAAGCCCTTCCATACCATACTTCTTGGATGGAAATAGAAACCTCTGAAAGTTTCTCAGCAGGGGTGTGGTATGAATCAGGGCTCATGGATGGGAGGTGAGTTTGGCAGCCCTCAGCTGGACAGTCATGTCCAGAGAGGATGGGCTAAGAGAGGTCATTACAAACTAAATGCAGTGGCTGAGAAGCAGGGAATTGAGTCTTTAAGTCATGTCATATTGGGTAGTGATTGACAGGGTACACAAACGTCAGCAAAAGGCATGTCAGAGCCTGGCAGTTAGATCTGGGAAACAGGAAGTGTCAAAGATGGCTCAGATTTCCAGCCCATATGAAAAGCCCTGGAAGACCCCACTGGGTGGAAGTACTCAGGTTATTTTACAAAAGTTATGACACCATGGAATAGCTAACACTTATGGGCATTATTTCAATACTCCACAAATTTACAAATATTTTATCGTCAGAATAATGTTTTTAGGAAATATCACACCATATTAGTGCTGCAGATGCAGAAACCATGTCTCAAAGGGTAAAATCACTTAGCAAAGGTGGTAGATTTACCATTCAAGGGAAATTGAGCCAAGAGTGATGAACATGCCAACAATCCCAGCACTTGAGCCTGTGGTGAGAGCATTCTTGGGAGTTCAAGACCCGACGTGGCTACTTAATGACTTCAAGATTAGTCTAACCTGATCTACATAGTGATGAAACCCTGCCTGAAAACAACAAGAACAACAAAAATTACCTAAACGTTGCAAAAAATCTAAGAGTCAATTTGACAAAAGAAAGAACTAAGAACAAAGAGCCAGGGACAATCGACAGACCTGCCGTACCAGCTGGGGTCAATAACGAAATGAATTTGTTCTCATCATTGTCTAGATCTGTGTCTTGTGTCTACAAAATCTTGTAACATCTATGGAATATTGAGACGTTTTCCCCACGATCATGTCCAATGAGTCCTGCATTACTTTCCAGTGTCTTGATAAAGCGTTGACTAAAAGCAGCCTTGGTTTATTTCACCCTACAGCTCTCGGGGGGGGGGGGGGATACTGCATCACTTAAGGAAGCTGGGGCAGGAACTCAAGGCAGGAAAATGACTGGAGGCAGGAAATGAAATAGAAATCGTGGACGAACACTGCTTACTGGCTTGCTCCTCATGACTTGGTCAGCCTGTGGTCTTGCACAACCCAATTGTCTAAGGGTGGCACTGCCCTCAGTGGGCTGGGCTCGGCCCCCTCCAAGTCAATCATTAATCAAGAAAATACCCTCATAGATTGTCCTAGAGGCCAATCTAATGAGAACATTTTCTCAGCTGAGGTTTTCCCTTCTCAGACAATTCTAGTTTGTGTCAGATTGACAGAAAACTATCTAATGCAGGTTCCAATAAGCTCCTCGTGTGAGTTTTTCATAGTGATTTGCTAATTTTATAACACGCTAATCAGAACCCGAACTATATTTTGGAAACACATCGGAGCTCAGAATTTTCTTACATTTCCAAGAACACAAGCAAGTTTCCACATGGAGACTGTATTAGATGTCTTATCGCCCAGACAACAATATCTGGCAGAAATAAGTCAAGGAATGAAGGTTTGTTTTACTTACAGCTTCTGAGAGTTCCATTTCTGATGGGAGGTCGTGGGAGGCATGGCAGCTCATATCATAACACACAGGGAGCAAGGAGAGAGAACACAGAAAAGGTCCAGAGGAAGACATAAGCCAAAGGCACATCCTCGTTGGGCCACTCCTTCCATCTTTCACCAGTAATGCTGGCATAGCATGAGCCATCAGGTCATTCATGAGGTCAGCTGGCATAGCATGAGCTATGACGTCATTCATGAGGTCAGAGTTCATGCTTTCATCTCCACACACAGACCTGCACAGACACGTACAGAGATTGGCTTCTTACTCTCCTAGGAGATTCTCAATCCAAATTTCTGACAGTTGAGGTTAGCCGTTAAAGAAACCCATGCCGTGCTATTACAATCAGGAGAAGAATTGAAAACTACAGGTAAATTTGGGCGAAGGACAAAAATCTCTTCAGTAGATCTTGCTGGGGAAAAAAAAAGAGTATAGTTTTCATATAGCTGATAAGCCTTAGATTTGAGGCTAAAATTAGCATCCATGTGTCTTAGCCACCACGCCTTATTTAAGTCATATAATTGTCAGAAATGGTTAGCACCATGATTCTCATTGGGAAAAAAAAAAATCTCATCTCTATTTCTGAGTAAGTTTTCTTAGGCTGCTCTTTTGAATTCAGTGGAGCTCTTTCAGAATGTTATCTCCAGCCATGGCCTGTCTCTATCTCTACCCTGCTGTCTCCAGATAGCACATTTTGCTATACGTATCTGGAAATTATAATTGCACTTCATAGTTGGCTTTAATGAACAGTTACCGGTTCAAATGGCCCAGTGATAAAGCAAACGCATGCATTTCCAGAATAATAACTTGGATACTTCTCTGAGGAATCCAGTGTGGCAGACTGTCACTTCACAGAACTTTTTCATTTCCCCAAACTTGTAATAAAGCCAGCTCATTGTTTCTTTGGGCTACTGAGCATCAAGCAATTTGTTTCTCGTGCTCATTCTGTCTTTGCATGGCTCGCTTTTGTGCTCATCGAAGCCCTACAGCTGACTCCAGCATCATTTTTTAAAATAAGCAATTATGGCTCCTCCAGGTGTGGGTATCATCAAAGCAATGATCTAATTTTCCATCACACATTTGGAGCAGTGTTGACCCCTCATAACTTCAGGTTGAGACTGGGGAAATTAGTCTTGCATGGAGGCTTATGTCAAATTCATTTTAGTAGAGAGAATGGCCTTCTCGTTCTAAGGAGTCACCTCTGTCTCTCCTGCTGTGTAAGCTGGTCACACTTTACATCTCCCTCTTCCTCGTGGCCCATATCCAATCCTGTGCATGTCCTGAAATATTATTTCTGGATTTATGCTTCCTGACTTTATTCCTGAATGCATCCATTTTTGTCTTTCTTAGGACATTTTCCAGTAACCTCACTAACACCCATCTTTCTTCTCTCTAATGATTGCCACTTCCTAATTAGCTTGCACATCAAGTAAACTCTGGATTTAAACTGTACAATGGCTTTCATTATTTTTATTAAAACTCCAAAAGCCTTAATATATCTCTCAAAACTCTGGGTGTTCCAACCCTATTACTTCTCCTGACTTTATCTGGCTGAAAGATGAACTATCCATCAAACTTACTTCTATTCTGTTCTAATTCTTGTCTCTTACTTTATAATTAAAGGACTAATTCAGCAAAACAGCCTCCCTGATGATCCCTTACCCTCTAGTCCTTTCTCCTTCTCCCTCCTCCCCCCTGGTTTTCTCTCACTCCCTCCTCCCTGTACTACCGTTCTCTCTTCCAGTTTAGAAGGTCTACCTATCTGTTTAGTAATTCAGTTTTTGTAACAGGATGTAAGATGTGAAATGGACAAGGAACAGTCCAAAACACTGCATCTATTAAAGTTCAAAGTTAGTTTTCCATTATTGCTTTGGTTCTTTCCACTTATTAATGGAAACAGTTTAATTCAATGGGACTTCATAAAACGTTAGGGACTGTATTTTGCTATAAGTCACTCATAACTTCTGTTTTGATAAATTACCATTCTAAAATATTATATAGCTGCATTAATGCATCTTCTTTTAATTATTGTGCCTAACTAAGCTTACCTTAAACTTATGTCCTCTTGAGTCACTATTTGTAAGCTTCATAGTGGATTTTATAGTTACTACATATTAATCAATTCTAAGCATTATTAGGAACCCAGGAGAAGATTGGGATATGAACATGGACCACATGTTCAAATGATATGTTGCTGGCATCTGTTCTTGATATATCTGACAGTAACTAAAAACTATATATTGCATAGCCATAGCTCCATGAAGAACGGGGATGAATTTTTTTATCAGTTGTATTTTGTTACAAATCACAAACTGAGTTCCACAGGCAAATCAGTTGTCAGTCTCAGTAGCTTTGTAATGTGTTTTATACTTTCTTAGGACAAAATTCAAAAGACACACTCTTACAAGTGTGAAAAAGGCAATTTCACAGCTGTGTTTTGATTTCTGCTGCTATAATGCAGGCTTTAGATAGAGTTTCTCACTGTCTAGATTTGCTGTTGAACTTTTAGTGGAATAAATAATGTAAGCACAGCTCCAAGAACAGGATGGAATCGTTTCCTAAGATGCCACAAGCATTTGGTACCCCGTATTTGGTTTTGGAATCTCCTAAGTTCACGAATCTTAAAGGCCCTTATCTTTTAAGGACAGATTCTTATGAGAGTTACTTTTCTTGTGGTTCAGCTATTTCTACACATACACCACATAGGAGATTTTAATTTTTAACTCTTGTTCTTACTGATATGACTACTGACAGTATTTGGAGTATAAAAATAAAATCAACAATGTAGTCATGAAATAGTCAAGTAAATGAATCCAAAGCAGCATTAATATCAGGGGCCATACTAAAATCGTCTGTAGCCTCCAAGAAACAGTTCACCACAGAATACTGTTGAAATTCTTAAAACACAACACAGTGAAAATACGAACAACACCAAGTATTGGTAAAGTTCTTCATTAGTTGAGACCCTCATGTAGTGGTACTGTGGAATGGTGTACCTGCTTGGAAAGCTCTTTGGAGGAGGTTACCTCCTTTTCTTTTTCTGGGTGTGGGTGGTTTGAATGAGAATGGCTTGTGAGGGACAGGAAGTGGAAGGTCTAAATGAGAATGTCCCCCACAGGCTCATGTATTTGAATGTTTGATTCCAGGAAGTGAAATTCGAAGTAGGAAACAGATTAGGAGGTGTGGCCTCATGGGAATAGGCGTGGCTCTGTTGGAGGAGTTGTGTTACTGAGAATGATTTCATCCGCCCACACAAGGCCAGTCTTACTTTCTTTTCCTGCTGTCAACAGACCGGGATGTAAGCCCTTAGCTACTGCCCGGCACCACGCCTGCCTACCTCAAGGCTCTCTGCTGTGATATCTGTGAACTAACCCTCTGAAACTGTGAGCACACCCCCAAATAAATGATTTCTTTCTATGTTTTGCCATAGTCATAGTGTCTCTCTTACAACAATAGCACGGTGACTAAGACACCATGCACTGGGGATTAAATCTACTTGCGTGTGGTGTAGTAGGCAAACGCTCTCTCCCTGAACTCCATTCCAAGTCCATTTTATTTCCACGAGGTCTGAAGTTGGTCTTCAACTCAGCTTAGACAGGCCTTGAGCTTTTGATCCTCTTTCCTCAGCCTCTTGAGTAGCAGAGATAGCAGGCCTGTGGCATTGGGCCTAGTGGCACAATCTAATAAAGTTAAATGTATACGTACTACTGGCTATGACCAAAAAATTCCACTCCTAGTTTTTGCTTAGAAGAGATAAAATATATCCATTTAATGACGTATAAAAGAATGTCTCTAATACCTTTTTTTTCATATTAACCCCAAACTGGAAACGACTGAAATCTCCACAAACTGATAAAAGAATAAGTAAGTTATGGCATATTCAGATAGTGGAATTCTACTCAGCTGCATGTTAGGAATGAGCTGCTGATAGTCAAGCCCATGAATGATTCTTAATGTCATAATGTTTAAAGCAGTGGTTCTCAACCCTGCTAACATTGCAACCCCTTAATACACTTCCTCGTGTTGTTGTGACTCTCAACCATAAAATCATTTCATTGCTACTTCATAACTGTAGTTTTGCTGCTTTTATGAATTGTAATGTAAATTACTCATGTATCCCAATAGTGTTAGGCAATCCCTGTGAAAGGGTCATTTGGCCCCAAAGGAAGCCGTGACCCATAGGTTAAGAACTATTAGCTTAAGGAAAGAGACGCAAGGGAATTATAACCTGTGATCCCACTTACATTAAGCTCAAGTAAAGGCAAAATATTCTCTAGTGGTTGGAAACAGGTTAGCAGTTGGATGCAGACTGCAAGAGGATGGCTTAGAAGAAGAACACAGAGACATCTTTCTGGACAGACAAGATGCTCATGCCATAGTCTGAGTGCTAATCATGGGCTCACATATGATTGAAGAAATACAAGGAAGGATATGCTTAATATTTGTGTGATCTAGAACTTGGGGATGGAACTTGGTGGCAGGGCACTTGCCTAGCATGTACTAAGGCCCTGGACTCAAGTTGAAGCTCCCCTCCAAAGATTTGCATTGCCTTTATGTTAGCTATAGATCAGGAAATTGCCATTGGTATGAATGACAGCTCTTGCTGATTTCCTACTTGACAATATTAATACTATCTTGATTTTTCTCCATTAGTTCCGAAATCAAATGTGGCATGATCTTCACCATATGAAGCCAATGGAATGTGGCTGTTCCTGTTGTTTGACATGTCTAGGGGCTTAAAGCTCTTTTTTACAAGTGTCAAACCTTTAACAACATTCTCCAGGATTAAGACTGTGCATTAGGTCGGGGTCCAGCAGTTATTTGGCATTCACAATGCTGGGTTTCATCCCCAGCACCACATATGAAGCAAAACTTGCTCCATTTTCTCTGAACCACCTGACGTTGCACTTGAGAATGTTTATGATTTACTAGTCTTTGCTGTTGGCTGGGGAAGTCATTTTCAAAACTATGTTTTCCCATGTGGAAATTCTCAGGGTTCTCTTTGCCTGTATCTCTGACTCTTGTGTTTAGTATCAACTAACTTGTTAGAGCTTGAGAAAGGCAAACTGGTCAGAGCGTGGGAGGAAACAGAGATGTGGACGGTGTGAACCTCAAAATGTATAAGGAAAGCTGAGGGCACCAGGGCTAAAATCCATTAACGTGGAAAGAATTTCCAATCCTGAGACTAACCTGCATGCTTTAATTATTATCCAATGGATCTTGGCAGTGGTAGGCTGTCCAGCCCACCGATAGGCACAGTCACTTATTAAACTTCGTTTAAAAATCATTCCTGTGACTCAGTGTCTCTTTCCTGCAGTTTCAGTCGGGCCTAGCGTTATTTAAAGGTTTCTTTGTGAAATAATGTGCTTTCATGAAATAGAGAAAATTGGCTCAATCTCTACTGATAAGAATTTCTAGCCTGTCAGTGACTGATTGTTTGGGGCAGACGTGGAAATTATAGCCTATTCTCCAACTCAAACCTTTTTAGATGCTTTTGATGAAGCCCTGACACCCAAATCACTGCTGTAACATTTATGACAAGAGCACATGCCATATTGTCCCCGACACACACACACACACACACACACACACACACACACAGGCAGCACCTTGTCATTAAGCTGAATGTCTGACTTGCTCTCTATGTGCACCTTAATATGAAACACTTAACGGGCATTAGGGAGAAATGGAGATTTATAAGAAATACATGGAGAGGCATGACCTTTCCAGAAAAGACTTAGGGTCAGCTACAGGCTAGAAAACATGTCTTTAGAGTTGCAATGCTGAAATCATGAACGCCCAAGCGCTGTTCCACATCGAATGATATGAAGCTTGCTGGTCTTTATGGATAATCTTATTTCAGGTGTTGGTGCAGTAGCCTTAGTCTTTGAGTTTATGAGAATAGTTTTGGCCTGAGATTTGCTATATTAGTTACTTGTCTAATGCTGTGAGAAAATACCAGGACAAAGGTAACTTATAAAAGGAAGGATTTAATTGAACTTATCATTTTGAGGGGGCATGAGGGCAGAACAAAGGCATGGAGGCAAGAATACCTGAGAGCTCACATCTTGATCTCCAAGCACATCTTGATCTCCAAGCAGAAGACATAGAGAGCTATGTAGAGTGGAGCGGTGGGGCTGTGTCCCGCCACCCGGCTAGCTTTACACAAAATAATTACACGGAAACTGTATTCTTTTAAAACACTGCCTGGCCCATTAGGTTCAGCCTCTTATTGGTTAATTCTCACATCTTCCTTTAACCCATATTTAGTAATCTGTGTAGCGCCACGAGGTGCTTGCTTACCAGGAGAGATCTTAACCTGCATCCATCTCGGAGAGGAGAAGCATAACGACTGCCTATGGCCACTGTCTGAAGCATCTCTCCAACTCTTTCCCAGAATTCTGTTCTGTCTACTCCGCCTACCTAATTTTCTGTCTCTTAAAGGGCCAAGGCAGTATCTTTATTAATAATGAAAGTAACACATAGACACTCCTCCATCAGAGCTAACTAAGATTGGCTGGGCTTTTGAAACTTTGAAGTCCACCCCCAGTGACATACCTCTTCCAATAATACCACGATTCTTGGTTCTTCCCAAACAGTTTTCAACCAGATGGGGACCAAGTATTCAACAGTGTGCCTCTGGAGGTCATTCTCATTTAAACCAGACACGTGATGTTGGCCTGGGGGGAGGGGGGGGGTGTTGTTCCCTATTCTGTTAAATCGGTGGATGAAAGTAGGGAATGAGTGTTTGAGTGGATAGCCCCAGACATGCCATTTTCACATCAATGCTCAGATTATGAACTTGACCCAGCTGGCCCTTTGCCTGACCCGCCTTAAGTCATTTCAGTCCTATTAAGGATGTGGGTCTGCATGTTCCAATGATGTGAGAGTTAGTGATCAACTCAGTAAAAATGGTGGGGAAAGAAGGTCCCGAGGCCCGTTCCTCCATAAAAACACTGATATAGTGAACTGTGAAGTTACGTGAATCCTCTGCAGAAGGATACGAAGGCTCGGGCAGCCAAGCATGTGCTAACTTAAGAGACGGTCATTTGAATGTGGTGAGTGAGCTTTGTGACCGTGGCTACTACTTTCTTATTACTGTGACCAAATGTCCATCAAGCAGGGCTGTTCTGGTGCACTGTTCAGGGGATACTGTCCATCCCACCAGGGAGCTGTGTCAGCAGGACCAGCTTCAGCTTGATGCCCATGAACGCTGATTCCTCACATCACAGGAGACCATGAGGCAGTGCTCACTGCTATTACCCAGCTGTTGTTTTCCCTTTCCCGTTCCTGTTTAGACTGGGACCCCGGAACACTGGTTGGTGCTATACACATTAGAACAGGTCTTCTCCCTCAGTTGATTCTCTCTGGAAAGACTCGAGTAGACACACCAAAGATAGCTGACTCCCACTCACCTGACAAATTTAAGCACGGTGACATTTTCACTTAGCCTAACCACATACCTCCTCAGTGTGGCAGCATTATTAAACATGGGAGCTGTCTGCCTGGTGAGAGTTCTTAGGCCTGGCACCCTTACAGAACAGGCTTTATTACCAAGGAACAATTTGTCCTTCTATTTGGACTTTCTAGAAGGAGTTGCAGAAGTTTTTTTGACTCCCAACAAAGCAAACTGTTGTATAAAATATTCCTGAAAAACTTTTAGAATGAAATAAACAAGCTTCCTAGAGCAAAAGATGGCAGTTGGTAGAAATAATAGGCACACATGAATCCCAGGAGAAGAGGCATAGATGAGGCTCGCTTTAGGGACATTGGCTCTGAAGACACACTCCCATGTAATGAGGAGTCTACAGATATGCAGATGTCCCAGGTAGTACTGAAATTTAAAAACTCTAAGCTTTGCCTTCCAAACTCACAACTACATAATGTTAGGAAATGAAAGCTCAGATAGAGTTTAGATAGCTGTGTTAAGCAGCAACAAAGTATCCAACACGAGACAATCTAAAATGACAGCAAAGGGTGTGTGTATGCACACACAATCAGGGAAGTTTATTTTAAGTAACTACCTAATTTACTAACTGGACAGTAGCTTTGAGAGCACACAACGTAAAATATAACTGAAAAATAGTGGACAAGAATACGTGAAGATGTACATACATTTTCTCTAGTGAAGATTCACAGATTAGCAGCAAACAGGGGAAAGAAAATTTAGGTTATGAGTGGCCCTGGAGGAAATGTCAGTCAAAGTCAGGTTGACATATCACTGCATGTAGAACAGCACGGCTATCATTGAAAATAATAATAAAAATAACAGAAGATAGCAAGACTTACAATTGTAAAAAGATGAGACTCTTTGTTCGTTTCTGGCAGGAATGTGAAGTGCTACAGCTATCATGGAAAATTGTATTGTGGGTTTTCGAAGTTTAATCCAGCAAGTCTACTTCTGGGAATATATCCTCAACAATTGAAAACAGAGGCAAAGACATATTTTGACTTTCACTGTTTATAAATCATGATTCACAATAGTCAAAAGGTGAAAATAATCAAAATTTGTATCATTGGTTCCACATATGAACAGAATGTAGTATGTACACCAAATGGAATACTATTCAGCCTTTAAAAAATAAAGAAAATTGGACGCATGCAAGAAAATGGTTAGAATTTGAAGACTTTTCACTTTTTAAATTAGCCTTACAAAAAGGATAGATGCCCGTATAGCAAATTACACGTCATGTCATAGTCACATGTTGCAGTGATTGAGGTCCAGTTTCAACGGGGGTCACATGTTCCAGAGTAGGGGTGTGTGGATTAGCAATATTAGATAGGAGGGAGAGAGATGTGAAAGAAATCAGGGCTGGGCTGGAGAGATGGCTCAGAGGTTAAGAGCATTGCCTGCTCTTCCAAAGGTCCTGAGTTCAATTCCCAGCAACCACATGGTGGCTCACAACCATCTGTAACAAGGTCTGGTGCCCTCTTCTGGCCTGCAGGCACACACACAGACAGAATATTGTATATATAATAAATAGATAGATAGATAGATAGATAGATAGATAGATAGATAGATAGATAGATTAAAAAAAAAGAAATCAGGGCTATAGGATAGAACCTGGAGGGCAACTGAATATGCCCATGTTTATTTTCCATATGCTTATATACCCCAATCCAAAAAGGGAAGAAGAAGACAAAAGACTGCTTTAATGTGACACAAAGAACACAAACAGAGCAATTACTTGTTTCAATATTAGAAGCATAAAGCTACTATATTCTGAGTTAACCATTCTGTTGTTTATGCAGGATATGCAGCTCCCATACTTTAGACCAAGCATCCCGTAGGCTGGCATTCCCTGGGTCAAACCTCTTGTCATCCCCTTGAAGGAACAGCAATAGGCAGGCTTGAATTCTGTGACCTGTAGTCAGGATGAAATGAATCTACTTCTGTGGGCCATCTCAGTACCCAAAACACCAAGCAACCACACTCTAGGCCAAGGTATCTTGTTTGTAGCCATACCTTAAGTCAGACCTCTTTGTCGATACCTTTGAAGGAGCAAGATAGGCTTAAACTCTGACCTTCAGTCAAGGGTGGGGCAGACACACTTCTGCGGGTTCCCCTAATGCATACTTATAGATTCCAATTATATAAAATGTGTAGAGTAAGCTCATCCATAGAGACCAAAGAAGGGCAGTTATTAGGCACCAGCTAGAGGAGAATGAGGTATTAGTGTTTAATGGGGCAGGATGTCAGTTTGGGATGAGTAAGTTCAATAACTAGGTAATGGTGATGTTGGCAAAATGTAACACTGTAATTTGATTCGATGTCACTCAACTGTACTCTCCTACAATGAAAACTTATGATATGTAGGTTAATAAAACATGTTTGGAAAAGTCACTAAACAAACTCCCACCCCACAGCAGACAGAAATAGCAAGCCCAATGGGTGGAATGACGGTGAGTCTACCATTACCCACCTAATATTCAAGAGGCTCCATTTTCAACACCAGTGAATGGGGCATGAAATGAAGCAAGAAAGAATACAACTGATCTGTGGGAGGAGGGAATTATCAGGAACTCTCCCATAGATTAGGGGGCCCATGGGCAAAGGGGGAAAGGAAATTGGAAAAAATGATTGGTTGTCTTGACCCGTGGGACTTCAACTAGCTCACGGATAATGTGGTAACACGTCAGAGTACGGAAGGAGTAAGCAGGCTGTGTAGCTCTGGGGTAGGGCACTTGCCTAGCACACATGATGGTCCAGGTTGAGCCCCCAGCCATGAAGGGGAATCGAAGCAGTAAGCAATTAGATGCCAGTGGGTGGAGAAATGCCCATGAGACTTGACCTGGTTCAGAGAGAATATTGAAGGGACCTGCGGATAGGGTTTACCTGCTCATTTAGCTTTGATACGGGGTCACCTATGCCTCCTTTGTCATTTTCTTGTGATTGTATCACTAGTGGTAAAGGATGAGGAAGCATCAGAGATGGAGATGAGCTCAAGACGTCTAATCATTATCTCCAGATTCCTGTCACCATCAGATAGAGTCCAGAGACGAGACAATATACAGAATTGGAGGAAGCATATTTTAGAAAGAGACAAGTATGTGTTGGAGGAATGAGTTTGGGCTCCTCACAAAAGATACCCCACTTGAGTCTCTGGGTAGCATCCTATAAGAAAACTTCAGTGGAAGTGAGAGTTATTTGCGAATTAAAGTGGGGAGGTGGTGAAAAATTCCAGAAATGGTAAAAATAGGGTAGTTGTGTGTAGTTTTCTGGAGACACACACTGAGACTGTCTTGTAAGGCTCATGATAGAAGATGCCATTATGACAAAGCAGAAGGCAGCCATCGGTCCTCTCAGTGATATTGGTCCCAGCTCCTCCAAAGTGGTCTTGTGTTTCCCCTGTGTAAGTGGTCACATATGTCCTCCTGTAGGAGCTCTGCAGGCGCATAGGCTTCTAGCCGTTGTTCAGTGACATTGCTTCACAATGCCTGTGTGACCTGCCTCAGTTACTGGACGTATCCCCTAGCCTAAAGGAATGAAACCACATTGCCATTTCCTGTCCTGAAGTCTGGGATCTTTAACTTAGAATATAATTAGAATGTAGATGCCTTTTCAACTGGAGTGGGTATGATATCAAACAATAGGGACGTCTTCTGTGATCTCTGCCTCTAAGGTGGTATGGGCATGATAATGCTCCTTAGTTGCCCGTAGTAAACACAGAGTTCTCAGCAGTGGTGTCCTGAAATACACTTTGTTGTAAATTAGAGCAAAACTTCAAGAATCACCTTGAAGAAGCTGCTGTGGTCACTCCTAAATAAAAGAGTTTTGCCCTCCTGGTCACCTTTCCTCCTAGTATTCAAGAATTTGCTGAGATGGCTCAATTTGCATGAGGATTAAATCTTATTACCAGAAACAATTAGAAAATGCAGTGTGCAGTCTAAATCTGCTTTGCTTTCTAAGCTATTAGAAGTAAAGATCATCAGTATAATTGACTTTAAAGAAATTTAAGCCTACAACTAATAGTTGTGCCAGGGGTGGTGGTGCTCTCCTTTGATTCTGACTGAGGGGCAGAGGCAGGCAGATCTATGCGATGTCCAGGCCAGCCATGGTTGCACAGTGAGCCCTTGTCTCAAAACAAACAACAACAACAACAACAAAAAAAAAAAACCCAGAAAGCAAACTGTGGCTTATGGCGCTATTGAAATGAAAAGAGAACTCTTCCATTAAGAGCACTAACTTCTTATATAGAGGTTTGTTTCCCAGCACCGGTATGGCAGCTCAGAATTGTGTAAACTCCAGTTTCAGGGAATACAGCACCCTCTTCTGGTCTCTGTGGGAACTGCATGGATGTGGTGACCATTTGTACAGGCAAAATACCCATATGCCTTCACGCATGTATATATGCATACACACATATTATACATGCATACATACATACATATTTTAAAGGTTATATTTTAAAAAGTGGTATTTCCTATAAAATTAGAACACCTTATTATATGGGAAGGATAAGGCTTTCTATTCCTTCATTTAATGAGGGCCAGGTTCAACGTTGATAGTCTTGATTACATTGGTTTTTTATTTACTTGGGAGAAGAGATATACATAGGTTAGCTTCATTTGGAGGCAAGAAGGGAACTTCTAAGGAGTCATTTCTCTCCTTGCAGCACATGAGTCTCTGGGACCTAAATAAATCCTTAATGATACTTGGGCAGAAAAGTGCCCTTTACCTTGCAGAGACAAACATACCTCTACATCAAGAAATCTTCCTGGGCAAGCCACGGAACAATGTCTAGTCAAGGCTGCTTGCTCTTTTCCTCTCATCAAGTCTTAAGTGAAGGAAGTTAGAGGGGGTGAAGGGTCCTTGCCATATTCATCTGCAGCCTTCTGAACGAAGGAAGTTCTTCTTGAATAAGAAACCGCCTTGAAGACCTGTTCGCATACATCCTCCTCATATCTTATGCCTCTGCAAAAGTAGACCTCAACCCTGGCCACACAGTGTTCCTCTCCAGGATGTTGATATGCTGTGTCAGAATACAGTGTAAGCCCCAAGAGTCTGAGAAACTGCCCCGTGGTCTTTAACTGCTGCTGTGTTTCTGAGAGCTACTACTTCACCTTTAAGGAGCACTTCACCCATGTGGAGGAGAAGTAGTGGTGTGCTGAGGGACTCTGGGAAGGGGAAGAAAGTGCTCTCAATGGGAGCATGATTCTGAAATGCAGCAGGTTAAGTGTTTCTTGTTGCCCAGTAAATAGTAACTGGATGGAGCAATCTCATTTGCTCTGGATACACGCTAATGGCTAATATTTATATGATCCCAGCCTACCAGAACGTTCTGACAGTCCTTCCACTACACAGCACACTTATTGTTTTCTTTTTGTAACAGAGTGGTATTTTTAAGAATTCTTTTTGGGGTTTTTTTTTGGTTTTTTTTTTTATATTTAAAAATTTCCATCTCCTCCCCTTCCCTCCCCTTCCCTCCACCCATACTCCCCCTCCCTCCCTCTCCAGGCCAAGGAGCCATCGGGGTTACCTACTCTATGTTAAGATCAAGGACCTCCCAACTCCCCCCAGGTCCAGGAAGGTGATCAACCAAGCTGAGAAGGCTCCCACAGAGCCCGTCCATGCAGAAGAATCAAAGCCCAGCGCCTTTGTCCTTGGCTTCTCAGTCAGCCTCCACCATCAGCCACATTCAGAGAGTCCAGTTTGGTCTCATGTTCCATCAGTCCCATTCCAACTGGAGTTGGTGATCTCCCATTAGTTCTGTCCCACCGTCTCCATGGGTGAATGCACCCCTCACGGTCCTGACTTTCTTTCTCATGTTCTCTCTCCTTCTGCACCTCATCAGGACCTTGGGAGCTCAGTCCGGTGCTCCAATGTGGGGCTCAGTCATTTTCTTCATCTATCACCAGGTGGAGGTTCAGTCCAGATGGAACTCCACTGCACAGGTTTTTGGGTTTTTTTTTTAATGATGATATAATTCTATCATTTTCCCTTCCTTTTCCTTCCTTGATGGTCCCATATGACCATCCTTGCTATTGTTCAAATCCATGGCCTCCTTTTTATTAATTGTTATTAATATATAACTAATGTGCGTGTATATGCAATAATGCAATCTGCTCAGTTTGTATATTGTTACTTATATGTATATTTTCAGAGCTGACCCTTTGGTATTGGAAAACTAATGGGTGTGCTGTTCCCTAAGGAAGACTAATTGTCCTACAAAAGCAGAAGTTTCCTGTCCCAACCACCTGGTCATAAATAACCAATCTGAGGCTTATATTAATTGTAAATGCTTGGCCAATAACTCAGGCTTATTACTAACCAGCTCTTACATTTTAAGTTAACCCATATTCTTTATGTATGCTCTGCCACACATGGTGGTACCTTTATTAGCATAATACATTCATCTCCTACTCCCTCTGCATCTGACTGGCGACTCCTGACTCTGCCCTTCTCCTTTCTATCATCCTTAGTTTGGTTGTGCCTCTACTTCGTGCCTGGCTACAGGCCAATCAGCATGTTATTAAACCAATTTGAGTGACAAATCTTTATAGTGTACCAGAAGATTATTCCACAGCAGTCCTGTACTCAGCTCTTCTCCATTGCCTGTAGTTCTTTGTGTAAAGCTGAGGCTTTCACAGTCCACATTAGCGTGTCTATTGGTGTTGTTATTGTCCAGTTCATATTTAGGTTGTCATGTTGGTATGACTTCATGGATGGTGCTTCTGACATTCCGAGGAGACAGTAAACTCCCTGATCCTCTGACTCTTCTAGTATTTCTACCTCCTCCTACTCAATGTCTCCTGAGCCTTAGATGCTGGAGTTGGAACTGGGTTCACCAACTCTGCGGTTGATTGGTTTGGTTTTCTGTAATGTTCTTTATCTTTTGCAAAGAGAATTTTGATCGATGAGGGGTGAGAACTACACTTGTGCATACAAGGACATATATTTAGAATGTAATTAGGACCTATGCTGGTTTAACAAAGTAGCGGTTGTAGGTTCTACTCCAAGATCCATGGCGGCGTGAAACCAGGGTAGTTGACTCTGTTTCCCATACCCAGAATGGTTTTCCTCTGATTGAGTGAGCCTTTAGTCCAAATAGATGGTTACCATCAAGACACACATGCTACTATTACACCCTTAGGGTTATCATACCATGCTTGGCATGTTGTAGTTCATAGGTTTCACAGCTGGAGGGAATGACTGGTTGCTTCCCTCTTTCAAAGACTTGTATGGCACCTACAGGTATCATGAAAGTTGGTCTTCAGGGAGGAGACATTCTGTCAGTTCCAAATCTAGGACCTCTGGGCTCTGTTCTGAAGTGCATGGGGTCTTCACAGAGTAGTGACTTACCTTACACTTCTGAGGGATGGGTGCCATTTGAAATAAGCATAACCCCAGCTCAGCAGTCAACTGGAATTTGAAGTCACGTGATAACATGAGTTTACATGGGTCAAAGTCTTGCCATTAGAGTACCTCTTTGAAGAATTTCTAAAATTTCAGATTACTAGCTTGGGTGGCATTTGGGTGATTTCCTAGTCCTATTACCACATAAGGTTTTAAGCCAGGAAAATTAAATATTCAACTAAGAGACTCAAAATATAAAAGTTTATAAAACTGAAAGCTATTACTTTTTAAACAAAAGTGTCTGTGTTATGAAAATCTTATCATAGAGCAGTAGAGTTAGTTCCCATGTATTAAAAAAATCAGTCTTTGGGCTGGAGAGATGTGTCAGTAGATAAGAAAGCTTGCTGCTCTTCCAGAGAACCCAAGTTCACTTCCTATCAGCCATGCTGTGTGGCTCACAAATACCTATAGTTATAGTTTTAGGGGTATCCAACACTTTAATCAGGCATTCATGAGCACATGTGCACACACATGCACATGTACACACACATATACATAAATTAAAATGTCTTAAATATTTAAATCAACATCTCAAAATTTTTACCCTCATTCTTGTTCCTACAAGTTATATAACTAAAGGATGACATGAATATTTGAAAACTGGTCCTTCTGATTTTTCTAAATAGATTTTATGCCCCCAGCTATTTGTAACTTCAGAGTGCTCTAACTCCCTTCCATCCTACTGCTGCCTGCTCAGTGGTTCTTCCTCCGGATTACCCAGGCACCTCCTGAGTGGGTAAAAAAGTCTTTAAACATCAGGAACACCTGCTTTGTGTGCCGAGTGAGCCCATGGCTGAGGCATCTTCACACATTGTCTCCAGCCAGTGATGGGGGAGCACACCTCCTCCCAGAGCTGTTCCTAATGAACAGCAGACGCAACACTTGGAGCTTGTAAATGATACTTCTCATCCTCGGGAAGGAGGGAGACGCGTCTCGAGAGCACATGACTATGAATGTGACAATGAGCTTCATTTACGTGTTGCCAAATAAACATAACATTCCTGTTGGTACCTTGGAAGCAGGTAGACTGTCGGTGGAATGAATTTCAGCTCCACTTTGCTAAGTCTGTAATCAGAGCACTGAATTCCAAGAGTAGGCACTGATGAATTTGCTAGCAATGTTCCTGGTTGTGTGGCACAAATGTTGCTTACAACTGGCTGCCATACAGGGCCAGGTGTCTCTACTCCCTATGGGTGGCAAAGGTTGTTTTCGATTTTCTGGACCTCAGCTACTTACCTATAGCTATCCTGGGAATGTAATTCACTTCTGATTGTTTAACCTGTGCATTTGTGAAGTATAATACTAATAGAGAAGAATATTTATAGTGATTCTGCAGCACAAGACTGCATATTCAGGATTTGTTCATGGTGTTTGTACTTGGGGTTCCTCGGATCATTCTGTAATAGGCAGTTTAGAATTTCCAGGACTAGAGAAAAGATCCCAGCACTTCTAGGTCTGACCCTGCGCTGGATCAGACCACACTGAGCTTTTCCCCATGAGGGTGTTGTGGGCATTCGAGACCATTAAGTGCTACTGACCTGAGCACTAGGCTCTTAAACCTGGAGAAATACTCACACGTCCAGCCAGCTAAAATGCTCAGATCTCCCAAGGCAATGGTGGAATTTCTGTGACCCTCACTCTGAGAGTTGGTTTCAAATGCTCACTTGCTACAACTTTGAATCACTTGATTCAAATCTGGCTTGAGGAATTGTCCACATGAGGTTTGCCTGCGGCGTATTGTCGTGATGGAGAAACCTACCCTGAATGCTTACAGCACCTTCTGCTAGCAGCCCAGACCGACCTCTCGCTTGCTTGACCTCTCTCTCAGTAAGGAGTCCATTTATCCTGC
The DNA here is from genome assembly GCF_903992535.2 of Arvicola amphibius. Taxonomy (NCBI): domain Eukaryota; kingdom Metazoa; phylum Chordata; class Mammalia; order Rodentia; family Cricetidae; genus Arvicola; species Arvicola amphibius. Next base: position 40,754,427 of record NC_052051.1, on the reverse strand, counting down.
TGCTGCTGCTGATTCCTTCGCTGATATTAGAAACAGCTTCTCTGGGCTTCCAGCCTGGACTGAGGACCCAGGGCGCTGCTTAAGCCAATTTAAGATATTCTTTCAGGTAATATATATTATATATAATTATATATTACACACACACATACACGTATGCATGTATGTATGTATTCATTCTGTTGGTTCTGTTCCTCTCGAGAACCCTGAGTGATGCACTGACCTAAAACTCTAGGGAAGATGGACTAAATCGGGAAACAAGTACGATAGTTTGGAAAGGGCATCAGAGACCAAATAAAAAACGAAGTGAACACAGCCATGATGACTCATTTTCTCCTCCTCTGCCTTCAACTCTTCTCTGGTTATTGCCACCCTGCAGCCTGAATTATGAAGACCCTCAGATGCCAACTTCACTTTCCCCTGTTGAGGACAGACTATTCCCAATTTAGAGTTCCCCAGTAACTTCACCATCTCTATGGAGGCCCTAAAGCGTTATGAAAAAAACTCGCTTTCAAATTGCAAGTGTTTTAGTGAACATCACACAATGCCTTTAAAACTAGCTTTCGCTGGCATAGCTAAGAAACTTCGCAATGCTACTGCACTTTAAAAATAGGTTAATAATAATCATTAGAGTGTGTGGCAAGTTCCCGTTCTGCTCATAAAAAAAAAAGAAAAAAAAGTCAGTGTTGAAATGTCTATTTGAAGTTGTTAAAATTTAGAGACACTATTTAGAAGCCGTAACTTAGCAACCAAAACTGCATCTTTGAAGTAAATTTATACTTTAAGGGAATTTATGATTCGTTGAGTTTCTAGATCGCACACACACACAATTGGAAGTCTGAAGAAGTCAGGAGTTGTGAGGTGCAGCTCTCTGCAACTGTGTGCATGCAGAACGACACTATTGCTTCAGCAACAAGCTTTCTTTAAAAACAACTTATTCTTATATTATTAATTTTTAAAATAGGAGGTTCTATCGTAATCATTTGAATCCGAAATGTCCCCTGAAGGCCTCCACATTAAAAGCATGCTCCTAAACGGGTGGCGCTGAGGTGGCATTACTATTGGACGGTGGGAGGATCCTGGGAGATGGGGCCTAGCACAATGAGAAAGGTTATTGCCAGCATGCCCGTGGAAGGACACTGGAACCCCAACTTTTTTTGGGTATCTCCCATTGCTTTCTGACTACTTGGAAGTGAGTTGCTTGTTCATCACATAGCCCTGCCAAATATATGCTGGGGAGGGTATACGATGGTTTTAGGAAAACTTTAATATGTAAACATTTCTTGTTACTCCTTGTATTTACCTGTGAGATTTCCTAGCAAATATTCTCTTTGAACTAAGGAAAAAATAACACACACACCCACAAACACACACACACACACACACACACACACACACAACAACAACAGTTAACAATACAGGTTTTTCTTACAAAGGCATTTGATGAGAGAACCCATTTATTACAACATATGCTGCTTCTGTTCAAACATTCCTTTAAAATGTGATGATTAAAGCCTACGGAGAGAGAAATTTGCACTTTTCAGAAGTTCTAAGAACCCTGTAGGGTGCGGATGCGGTGAACAAAGCAAAGTTCTAGAGGTCCTTTTATAACGCATAAACACTCCTTCCTGCTTACAAATCATGAAGCATTAGTTATTTGTGCTAATTTTCTTTAAAGTGTTTTTAAAGGCCAGTGTGGTTACATAGATCTCTCTCTCTCTCTCTCTCTCTCTCTCTCCTCCTCCAGCGATCCATCCTCCTCTCTCTCCCATCTCTCACTTCTCCATCTCTCTCTCTCTCTCTCTCTCTCTCTCTCTCTCTCTCTGTGTGTGTGTGTGTGTGTGTGTATTTCCTAGAGTAAACAAAGTTACTTTATTTAGAAGTGTTTTAAACATAGAGTTGGGAAGATTTCAAATGTTTAGTAAATGTTTTTGTAAATGTTTTTAAGAACTTTAGGTGTTAGCCTTCAGTGGGTCTCATTTGATTGGTATCTTAGGTAGTATTCCCTTGAGACAGAGCTTGGCAAAAGGTTTGAAACATAAGAGTTTATCTTTTTATTCCTTTTTTCCATTTTTAATTGATTTTTATTGAGCTCTACATTTTTCTCTGCTCTTCTCCCTGCCTCTCCTCTCCTCTTCAACCCTCCCCCAAGGTCCCCTTGCTCCTAATTTACTCAGGAGATCTTATCTTTTTATACTTCCCATGTAGATTAAATCTATGTATGTCTCTCTTAGGATCCTTGTTGTTGTCTAAGTTCTCTGGGATTGTGATTTGTAGGCTGGGTTTCTTTTTTTTTGCTTTATGTTTAAAAACCACTTATGGGTGAGTACATATAATAATTGTCTTTCTGGGTCTGGATTACCTCACTTAAAATGATGTTTTCTAGCTCCATCCATTTTCCTGCAAAATCCAAAATGTCTTTATTTTTTTCTGCTGTGTGGTACTCCATTGTGTAAATGTACCACATTTTCTTTATCCATTCTTTGGTCGAAGGGCATTTAGGTTGTTTCCAGGTTCTGGCTGTGACAAACAATGCTGCTATGAACATAGTTGAGCACATGTCCTTGTGGCACCATTGAGCCTCCTTTGGATACATACCCAAAAGTGGTATTGCTGGGTCTTGATGAATGTTGTTTTCTAATTTTCTGAGAAATCGCCACACTGACATCCAAAGGGGTTGTACCAGCTTGCACTCCCACCACTGTGCCACAGTGCTGAAGCCAATTCCATGTTGATCTCTGCCTGTTACAGTGAAAGACCCCCGATAATAAGATTCTTTGGTTGATACTTCATAACTAATTTTGCTGTGCTATGAATTGTAAATAACTGATACGCAGGATATCTGAAATATGACACCTGTGAAATGGTGTTTCTACCCCTGGGGTCATGACCCACAGGTTGGGAACCACTGGTCTAGAGTTTAGCATCTAGAGGAGCAGAACTGATAGCATTATTTTGAATATTAAAAGGATATTTATTAGCGTGGCTTAAAGACTGCGGTCTTCCTAATCCAACAGTGTCTATCTCCAGATGGAATGCCTATGAATCTGGTAGCTGCTGAACCCAAGAGCCCAGACACCTCAGCTGGTCTTCAGTCTGTGTTGCAATCCTGAAGAAGTAGGTTCTAACACCAGGGAAGGAATGGCACAGGTGCAGGGCAGACGAACTTGCCAGCCAGAGTGAGGATGAACAGACAAAAAGCAAAACCTGCCATTTGTCGTGTACTTTTCTGTGGACGGTCACCAGAAGGTTTAGTCCAGATTGGGGGTGGGTCATCCCACCTCAGATGATCCAATCAAGAAAAATCTGCCACAGGTCCTAAGTTGCTTTTGTTTTAGTTAATTCCAGGTGCAGTCAAACTGACAACCAAGATTAACCATCATGCCCACTGACCTCACTCTTTTTATTCTTGTTTATTTGCCCCATTGGCATGCATTTACGGAGGACATACCTTGATTCAGGCCCGGTGTTACATGATGCATGGAGCCAGCATCCCTGTGGAGGGAAACGGGCAATCAAATAAGTGCATGGAGACCTGCGGAGATGCCTCAGATGGATGAGGAGGGAATGAAAAGAGAGGAAACTGTTGGTGTCCTGGTTCTCCCGCTTCCCTGTCACCCTATTGGCACAGCAAATTGGCTGACATACAGGAGCAAGTAAGATCAGGCTTATTGATGGTGGATGGCTATTGTTTTTCTGCTTTTGTATCAGGCTCTGGTCCAAAAGGAAGCGCAGCTCTCAGATTCCAGATCTCTTCCAGCTCTCCTAAGTACTTCTCATCCATAAATCTGCACATGAACCTTTGGTCAAAGACAAATGATGGGTATGCACAGAGCACACAGTCCTGCTCCTTTGTCTTAGTCAGGGTTTCTATTGCCGTAAAGAGACACCATGACCACGACAACTCTTACAAAGGAAGATATTTGATTGGGGTGTCTTGATCTCATTTCAGAGGTTTAGTCCATTATCATCATGGTGAAAATTAAGGCAGCATTCAGGAAGACCTGGTGCTAGAGCTGAGAGTCCTTACATCTTGATCCAAAGGCAACAGGAAGTGAACTGACTCACTGGGCATGGCTTGAATATATATGAGATCTCAAAGCCTGCTTCCATAGTGATCCACTTTCTCTAACAAGAGTGGACCTACTCCAACAACTTTTAATATTGCCAGTCCCTTTGGGGGGGGGCATTTTCTTTCAAACCACTGCAGCACCAGACTTGAGAAGTAAAATACTAGTGCAAACATCAAATCACTGGGAACTTTAGGACAGTATACTGAAGCTTCAGCAAGGTGTGGTTCTGTCTACATTTGCACAAGTCTCCTGTCATGAAGCTAACCCTGTATTTGCAATAAAATGTATAAGAAGTAGATATGAGGTCTGGAGAGCACTCACTGCTGGAGACAGACTCGAGAATTATCAGTATCATGGATAAAATATTTAAGTCTATAGACAAAGTAGGAACACTTAGAGGAATTGAGTAGATAGATGGTGTAAAGAGCACTAGGAAAACTAGGCACTGATAACATAAATGCGGTATACCAGTGAGGTATATTGAGGACGAATGGACAGTCACCTAGAAGGAAAACATCCAAAGACAATATTTAAGACAGAGCCTCTGCAAGGCCTTTGATTATATAATCCTCAATACCACACAAATTCAAAACGATGGAAAGACCAAACAGGATATGGCTAAGTAATTTGGTGGGAACAGAAAGAGTGGGATGGGAATGTAACTCTAATTAACACTCATCTGTCACATGACAGGCCCTCGGTTCAGCAACCAGGTTTGGAAGAAAGAAAGGAAGGGAGGTAAAGAAAGGCAAGAGTGAGGGAAGGAGGGAGAGAGGCAGGAAAAGAGGAAGAGGGCCAGGAGAAAGGTAGATTTGGTTCCGTGGAGGTCATTGTTGTCCTTCATGAATGCGGTCTCTGGAAAGAGTAGACACGGGCCTTCTCTTGAGCGGTGAGGAAGGGTGACACTCTTTAAAAATCCATTGCTGAGGAAAGTGCCAGTCCTCGGGACAGCATCTGTAGAGGGGTGTTCTGCCAAAGGCTTCCAGTGATAAGTGGGACACTAGTTCATCCCTGTACTGTACAAGGTTCTGACTCTGAAGCTTTTGTTCCATTTCAGATACTTTCCAATTTTTGGCTATGTGTCTATCTTCCCCAGTGTTCTGCCAACTTTTTCTCTCATCAACAGAGGCAAATCCCTAGTTATTCACACTGGGGTGTTGTGTATGTGTGTGTTTGTATGTGTGCTGAGGGGGACAGGATTCTACCTACACATCTCTCTAACCTCTCTGCAAAAAGTCCAAGTTCTAAATGGCCATGATTCACTTTGATCTCAGCTCATCAAATTTTACTCTAAGCTTTCAAAGGCATAAAATCCTTTCCCATTTGATTTACGGTCTTTCTCAGACCAGGGCTCCAGAGTATAGATGGGTGATTACAGTAGTTGTTCCTTTCATGGCTTTCAGGCTAAAATCCAGCGAGAACAAAACAAAAGGCCAGAAATTCCATGCTTCTCTAAACCTGTTATTTCAGGGCAATTGAACATTTACATTTCTCCAGTTAGTGGCTAATGGACTTGTCCCTTGGACAAAAGAAGAATGTAAAAAGATGAATGCAGATCTCTTAAGGGTTTTCTCTAAGGCTCTGCTTAGAAGTCTGATTCATGCTTGATGCTTATAATCAGATATTAGAAGGTCCCAGTAACTACTGTATACAACAAAAGAGAAAATATCAAGACCAGATCATTTGTAAATGCCAAGATTAAGATTGTAATTAATATTACAATACCCTAAGAGCATAGATTTTTTAAATTGATCAGAAACAAAAGCAGCTATCATAAGTATGTGATTCTTAATTTTTTTTCTAGCAGAAATCAGTAGCTGGAGTTACTTTAGTTCAGCTTGTTCAGATGTTGGTCCCAAGATGAAGACTTGAGTCAGAATAGTTTCTTATTGGAGTTAGTAGAACATATCTTCAGAGGAGGAGGGAGCAGGACAAGGTAGGGATGTAGTCAACAAAGAGTGTATTTTCAAGATATTTGTTTCCTGGGCAGTTAGAACCAATTCCACTGGAACTGCAAGGGGTGGTCAGTGTCCCTGTCTGCAGTGAAGGGGGCTAGGTTATTGAATCTAACAACTTTCTACAGTGGCTCGGCTAAAAACAATCTGCTGGACACGTCAGATCTGTGGCACTTCCGTCAGGAGAGGCATTAAGGAGACACTGACCACAGAAAAAGGATTCCAGCCAGAAAGATAAAAGGACATAGAGTTAGAAGCCAAATACAAGACAATAATCAAGAGAAAGAAGAGGATGGGCAGAAAGTAGAACACTGGGAAGAGGGTGTCAGGGGGTAGAGGGCACAGTAGTGGTTATTATATAAGCTCCTCCAGAACTTCTCTCTACAACTAACACACACAGCAACTTCTCATACTACCCTTTGGAGATACCAGTCTAGTGTAATTCATTGATTGGGATCCCAGGTTAGAGAACCACAGTAACATTAAGTGACCAATTCAAGGATATGCAGGTGCAATAGGGAAATTAGACCTCTTATTGCCAATACATGTTTCGAGAACATTAGTGAAACTGTTTAGAGATGTTTAGACAAAGAGGAAGACAATAGCTCTCTTGGCACTGGAGTGTAGACTTTGAAAATGGAACAAGGCTGGCATTACCAAGATCCCGGTAGCCTTTCTCTTGCCATGGGAGGTAATAGCTCATACAGAGAATGTGTGTATGCATAGAGTCCATATGACTCCTGTGCTTGCTTTCTTGACTCAGTCACAAACTGAGCAATAGGAGTCATGGAAGTCCTTTGACAGAGGTCCATAAGAAGCAGAAGCCCCTCATAGCCATTATCTGGAGATGAATCCCCTCTTGATGGACAGGTTTCATTCACGGTATGCAGAAAACTTCCTGTTTCTGGCTTCACTCTAGAGTGCCACAGAGGGCTTCTCCTTGACGTGAGTTGCCTGTGTGGTAAGACTGGACTGATGTTGAAGTGAAACTCCAACCTGAAGACTTTTGATTTTATTTCATCTGAGAGTTGATATCCACCTCTCTCCAGAGACAGTAGTCACTGCTGCTGGTTAGGTCTCTTTATTTCATACCAAGAGTAAGCTTAGACATATACCTTGGAGACACTGTGAGATCAATGGATGGATCGGTCAGAAACAAAAACTCCTACATCATGAAGGGCATCAGGTCTTCAGATACTTGCATCTCATCATGATTTCCATAGACTGTCAGATACAATAACAACCCGACAGTCAAAATGAATGGCAAATTAGTGGACACGCCTTCACGTGTGTTTAGAAAGTATGCTAAGCACTTTTAAAATTATAATTTCTTCTTTCATTTGGTAAATGACTTCTTGGTTGCCAAATTAATAAGAAGAAGTAATCCTCAGACAGCTGGTGAGTGCTTCTGCCTAATGTTTGGTCAAGTAGCCTGCCCTCCTGAATCCCTTATCCTGTTTTCACATTTGACTAAAGCAATGCTCCAGAGAGCTCAGGGACTGTATCCTGCTGTGCACACTGTGAAGAGCCCTTGCTTGTTATTGAGGAGACTCCGCCACTCTGTAGTGAACAAACAAGAGAGAAGAGAGTACTACAGCAAGGAGAAGCAAAGAACGCTGCCTGGATGTCATGCCTCCTTCCACATGCATGTTAGGAGTCCTGCGTGTCGAAGGAGGCATGCCAGAGAACCCGAGCAGAGGAGCTGAGGGTGAACAAACAAGACAATTTCATGATACATAATACTAGCAAAATACCTAATCAAATGACCTATGATTTGTAGACATAAGAATACAAACTTTTCAAAGAGTCTTGAACATAATCAATCAGTTCAGTTCATTTTCTCCAATGACTTTTTAAACTTAGCTGGAAAAAAAAACCTTTAAATATTCTCCTGTGACATGTGCCTTACTTTTCAATCATGAGCCTCACATCTCAGTAGCCTTATGGAGCTCACATTTTTAAATGAAGAATGGTAAGCATAAAAGGCTAAAGGTAAATGCAAGGCAGCAACCCGTGTGATTTCTGTTAGCTAATTATTTGAATATCAATTCCTTCTTAGGTTTTTTTTTCCCCCTCAGTCTACCATGTTTGATTTAGTTGGTGATGTCAAAATTCCCGTGCTTATACTGCTTCTGGTATTTGGTTGTTTGTAGAGCCATTTGTCTGGATGTATGCACCAGATTCTCATTAGAAACCTGTGTGTGTATGTTGGCTCCAAAATTCCCATTCTTGTGAACATGTCTTTAACGTCTGCCCCAGTAGCTAATAAACTTGACCCCTTAGGTCCACAGGGACCTCCTCCATTTCTTTTCTAAAAGCACTTACTAACTCATAATACTAACCTTTGTTTGCCTTTATAATTTATTTTTGGTGTGCTCATTCTGTCTTCACTGATTAATAGCTCAGTTAGGGGCACAGACCAGACAAACTTGTACACCCTTCACAATCACTAACCCAGTGTTTAGCATATGCTATATTTGCTGTTAATATGTTTGCTGAATGAGCTAGCTTTCTTTGGATGTTCACGAGACAGCCACTTCTGTGTAATTCCTCCCCGCATGGGAGTTACAGCGGCAATGTGCGAAGACTGTAGGATTTCAGAGCTGAATGACCCTTGGTCAGGTGAAGCACAATGAGCGAAGAAACAAAACTGTTGATCCATAAAAGTAAAATAAAAAAATAACCTCTCCTGGAGAAGAGTGAAATATCAAGAATCAGTGTGGTTTGTTGTGAAACCAGTAGCAAGAAGTTATATAGAGAACCCCCCAAATACGAGGGCAGAATGTACTAAAGACAGAGTGTTCTGTATAATAATTCCAACAATACTGTTTAAAATACTGCACAGGGAATAAAAAATAGATTAAATTATTTCCATAGAAAAGTCTTGCTTTCCCCCTAGTGGTTTCTCTCGCCTTTTATACACGATAGATTTCCTCTTTGTTCATTACCACTCAAGGTGATGAGAACAGAAATCTATCACAAGCTGATCACTGCAAATAAATCACAGTTTATCAGCACTTCCGTTATAACTTGTATGAATGATTCAGTTTCCGTTTTAAGCCTACAATGTATCACAACTTAGTAGATCAATAAGAGGGAGAGTCATACACAGACTGAGGAAGTTTCTTATAGCAGTTCATTTGGATAGAAATACATACTGGGTCAGTAGAAATTGCTTAATAAAAGTGTTTTGATTCTCAAGCATAATGACAGATGATAGGATGTTAATATTAGTTGTTTGGGGAACATTTCTCTTCCTTGAAGCATACTTGTTGGCATTTCCTTTTTTGGGAGATTGATTACATTCTGGACCCCAGTTCTTCATCGTTTCCACTTCTGGTATCTGTGCCCTTAGACATGGAGCTAAATATCTGCCTTCCACTCAGCAATGTGAATAATACCACAAATGAGACATTGGGAGAGGGGGCGCCCACAATGATACGAAAGTGTTTGTGTGGTTGGACTTGCAATTAGATGACACTGTCACACAGATAATATGTTTAGACTAAAAGGGAAAAGGAAGTTTGGGGCAGAACTAAGCACATTTACCACGGCCCAGGCTACTCTCAATGAGGCAGTGGCAAATTCATTCCCACGTATGTGAGCAGGTTCTGTCAGTACAAGCAGGACCGTGAAGTCAATCCCCCAAAGTGTAAGCTAGCAGTTGCTTATTGTCAGATAACATGAGTTGAGATAGTTTGTTATGTGGCATTAAGGAGCTGATACCTGACTGATAGACCTTGGCTTCTTAATAGGAAGACTGTTTCCTGTGCATCATGAGTCTAGAAGCTCAGTGCTCATGAGTGGCAAGTTCTGAATATGCACATAATTTTATTCTTAGGATGTAATTTCAAATTAAATTTTAAAAAAGTCAAAGGATTTATTTGCTGTAAAATCCTGAGGATGTTTTAGCCATTATCTCTTAATGTTTTTCCATATTAATGAACCAAGCAACCCAGTTTGAGACTATCCTTTGGCACATTCAAATTCTAGAATATGTGTGTGTGTGTGTGTGGTGTGTGTGTATGTGTGTATACATACATACATATATATGTATGTCTGTGTATGTACATGTGTGTCTGTGTATGTAGGCATGTATATAGTCATATATACTATTCCCAATTCCCCCTCCCTCCTTTCGTCCAGTCTCCCCACCTTCCCCTCATCTTAACCCCTTGCCATTTGCTCCTCAGTGAGGGCAAGATCTCTCATGGTGAGTCAACAAATTCTTTCACACCATGTTGAGGCTGGACCAAGGCCCTCCCAACCCCGTGTCGAGGCTGAGCAAGGTATCTCCTCACAGGAAATGGGCTCCCAAAAGCTAGATCAGTCATTAGGGATAGGTCCTGGTTCCACCTCCAGTGGGCCCACAAACTGCCCGAGTTACCCACTGTCACCTGCATTCAGGGAGTCAGAGGCCCTAGATCAGTCCTGTGCAGTTTCCCCAGTTGTCAGTCTGGAGTCAGTGAAATCTCGTTAGTTTGGATCAGCTGTTTCTGTGGGTTCCCCCATCATGGTCTTGATCCCTTTGCTCATATTATCACTCCTTCTCCCCCCCCCCCCCCTCTGTCTTCGACTGGACTCTCATAGCTCTGTCCAGTGGTTAGTTGTGGATCTCTGCATTTGCTTCTATCAGTAATTGGATGAAGGTCTCAGGAGATTATTTCTATTTCTCCTTCCTAGGTGAATGACCCTTCACAATAGCTGCAAATTCTAGAATCTTCTTTGAAAGTGGTCAAGATTTATTTCCAGCTGAAACTGAATCCTTAGCTCTTCCTCTTTTCACACAGTCATCCTTTATTCCTGTATATGTTTCCCCTGAGAGCCCGACTCAAGAAATGAGTGTTTTAAGGATCTTCATTTGAGGCTTGGCTTCTGACAAGCTGACCGAATATTCCTAGCCCAGGAGAATAGTTATGGAATGTAGACTTTCCAGCATGGATCTCCCATATGAAATAGCAAACTGTTCTGCGAACTTTGTGATCTGCATGCTTACTTGGAACAAAGACTCTCTCCTTGATCCCTCTGCTTACCAGAATATCTTCATGTGACTGTCTCTGTTCCTTCAGCATGCCTCAAAAATGCTTTCAAGGGGAGCTTTCCATTTTGCATTATGAACTTTGGATCTGCCTTTATCTAGCTAAGTAAAGGAAGATGAAATGAAATTCCAGTATATTAGCATGGCATTTAACGCTCAGAAACTTAGGAGCAGTAGGCAGTCATGTGGAGCAGCCATTTATGGCTGAATTATACCACTGTAGCTACTTAACATGCCGAACCATTCTTCTCTGTCTGGAAAAATCATAAAAAGGGGCCCGTCAGCACTCTGAGTCACCGCTAAGAAGCTTATGCGTCCTCACACCTGCATTTAAATGAGTATTTCCGGGGCAGAAACAAGGACCTAGGAGAAATGAAATGAAGCACTTTAGCAGCGGAAAACAATATTGGTTTGCATCTGCATTTGTAAATGAACTGCAGAAAGAAGGCTTTCAGTTATTTTAATTATTAATAGCTATGATTTTGAACACCTTCTTACTTCTCATTCTTAAACGAGGGAAGATGATTTAGGAAGGGTCATAGTCAAGTGGTAGAATATAAAATTAAAAGAACAGAACTGATAAAGCACCTTGCATCCCATGGTGGGTAGCATCCTAATTCACTGCAAGCGTAGGATTCAGACTGGGACATGTCAGTAAATGATCCTCTTTGGTTTCTTTTTGCTTCCTGTTCAAGCATAACTCACACAGATTATAGTGTACACGCCCTATAACTATATCTTCACTAACATACCCATGTGCAAAGACCATAGAGTTGCCACCCATACTGAAACAGAATTTCTAGTCCTCCAGCAAGCAGGCTTTCTTGATTGATTACCTGACCACTGTAACCACCACTGACCTCCAGTCATGGACAGTACTGACTATTGCATGTTGTCTTGGAAGAACTAGTTTCCTAAGTAGCAGCAAGATTAATCTAGTCACAGTGTTCTCTTTTCTGACCCGTAAGTCACCATGAACCCAAGAAATCAGTCTGTCTACTTAAAACCTTGCTTTTTACTGTTACTGTCAGGTACTTGCTCATACCGAGGCAGGGGTCTCAGCATGATGCTTGGTGCTTTGCTCACTTTCTGGAAGTGATGCTCTCAAGGCTCAGTGATGTCCTGGGCATGCATATTCTAAGGTGCCAATGCTTTTCAGGTATTTCTTAGCTTCCAGAGGCTCGACTCTCTCCGTGTACATCCTAGCGCTGGGGCCACCCTCATGCCCAACACACACCTTTCCCGTAACCACTTATGGCTCATTAGATCCCACAGTGAGGCTTCTCCTCTTAGCTCTGTCTCTGCCTGGTTGTTTGAGATGGTGTGTGCTTCTTGCACGAGGCTATACTCTGTTTGCTCCAAGAATAAGCTTATAGATCGCTCATTGGCATGTTTCCCTGCATTTGGTGACGTTAACATCTTTTTTTAGCTACTAATGTTTGCGGCAGGAGAAACAACTCCATCAACAAAGTGCTTCTTTCCAAAGTATAATGAACCGAGTTCAGATCCCTAATACCTGCAAACAAACAAAAGCAAAATGAAAAACAGAGGTAGCTCCAGGTGCCTGCAATCTCACCACTAGAGAGCAGAGGGTTTCCAAAACTTACAGGCTAATGAGTCTTTCCAAATCAGTGAGCTCTGGGATCAGTGAGAAACCCTGTCTCAAAAAGTAAGGCGCAGGCTGATAGAGGAAAGTTCCCAACTGTAGCCCATTAACTCCTTGACTCCACACACACCAGCACTTATGTATAGATGGAACGGCGGGCTGTGTCCCGCCACCTGGCTAGCTTTACACAAAATAATTACATGGAAACTGTATTCATTTAAATACTGCCTGGCCCATTAGTTTCAGCCTCTTATTGGCTAATTCATATATCTTACTTTAACCCATATTTAGTAATCTGTGTAGCACCACGAGGTGGTTGCTTACCAAGAGAGATCTTAACCTGCGTCCGACTCAGAGAGGAGAGGCATGGCGACTGCCTGAAGCGTCTGCCCGACTCTGCTTTCTCTCTCCCACAATTCTGTTCTGTCTACTCTGCCTACCTAATTTTCTGTCCTATTAAAGGGCCAAGGCAATTTCTTTATTAACCAATAAAAGTAACTTATAGACAGATGACCATTCTCCATCACTTATGTGCAAGAAACACAAAAAATGCATGTGCATGCACACATGCACAAACACACACACACTTCACACTCAAAAGAACTATCAAAAATTTTGCCTTTCTTAATCTGTCTATACCACCACACCCCGCTATGAATACTTCTCTTTCTTTCTTTTTTTTTTTTTTTTTTTTTTTTTTTGGAGAGGGAATAATGTATATTTTGACACTTGAGAAAATGCAAAGGAATATATAGATGTAGGAATAAGGACAGAGAGTAGAATATTTAACTTGGCTTAGTATCCTTTCTTTAAATTATAGCAATATATATGTTTATAACATAACATTTGTCAATTTTTAATGTTTTAAGCAAGTCTCGGTCAAAATTATTGTCTTCCAGTATCCTAAATTCACCCAGCTGATATACTTTAGCTGATTTCAGCCTGCTTGGTTTGGTTGTTTCATTTCAGATGTAGGGATTGTACCGAGGGCCTTGCACGTGGTATGTTCTTTCTGGTGAATTCCACCATTAGCCCCAATGTGTTTCTTCAGCGTTCCTCCCTGGGTTTCCTTAATTTGAGACAGTCCCTACTCTTTACCACCTCGTAGTCCAACGACCAAAGCTATTCTGAATTCAGATGTAGACACTGCATCCGTGAGGTCTTCCTGCCTTCTCTCTAGAAGAACTCACAGGAAGTCGACAGTTTCTTAATCCTCCAAATCAGGTTCACGTTGCCACCTTTCCAGTAGGGTGGTGAAAACTCCCTGAAGAGAATTTTGTCTCATTCAAGATTAAAACCCCCGAGTCATTAAGTGTGCACTGAATGACCACATGCAGTCCTCAGGGGACGTGGAAGGCTTCCTGAACCATATCAGTTAAAAGGCAAGCAGTTTGAAAAATTGACATACTCTTTGAATGACAAAGACGGTCTCTTATTTCTAATATCCAGGTAACATTTCAAGTTTATGCTTCAGGCCTGTGGCTGATTTATCGTGCATGGAAAGAAATTACTGCCCCTTTGAGGTTCTTTCTCTAGTTCAATGGTTCTCAATCTTCCTAATGCTGCCCCCCCTTAATACATAATAATATCCCCGGTCATAAAATCATTTAATTACTACTTTATAACTGTAATTTTGCTACTGTTGTGAATTGTAATATAAATATCTGTTATACAGGATATCTGATATGTGACCCCTGTGGAAGGGTCATTTAACCCTCAAGGGGGTCGCGACCCACAGGTTGAGAACTGCTACTGTAGTTCGCCTGAAATCTCTTTATTTTGCTAATTCCCCATCATTGTTATGTGTCAGTTTATCAACGTTAGCCTTCAGCTTCTTTCGAGGAACATTTTTTTCCCAAGAAAATAATATTGTTTACGGGTGGTAGCAGAGTTGACATCAACCCAAGAAGCAGAAAATAGTACATTTGCCTGTGAACGTAGATGCAGAAGGTATGATGTTGATGTGCCCACTGGGGGTAGACTCCTACCACCAGGTGCACTGTATCCAGTTGTGGGTCTCAGTGATGGATTTCTTTTGCTCTAAGGAGATGTCTCTTTGATGAGAGGTGGTTGCCCCATGTATCTGTGGGTATAAGGTAAAGATTTAGAATGTAACGAGGAATTAGGCTGGCTTGGCAAGTGATCGTAGTAGACTATTGACTAGGTTTCCAGTACCAAGCAGGATTTCTCTCCTGCTGAGTGGGCCTCAAGGGCTTCATTCGATCCTGTCTCCTATGTGGTAGAAGAAAAGAACAACTCTTGCAAGTTCTTCTCTAACTTTCACACGTGTGCCATGGTGTGTGTGTGTGTCCAACCCTCCCATCGTACACACATTAAACTAGTAAAGAAGTTTAAAGGATTCTGTAAACCTATGTTCACTGACGTGTTTAGATTCCCACGTTTCAATTCCAAAATGCGGAATTAAGATATGAATTCAAAATCCGAACCTACGAAAGCTGAAGCCTTGTCCTGGTTAGTCTTCTGGCAGTTTGGCACAGTTAAAGTCACCTGGAAAGAGGGAATCTTGGTTGAGGACCTGTCGACATCAGATTTGTCTGTAGAGCATTTTCTTGATTAATGATTGACATGGGAGGGCCCGGCCCACTGTGCACAGCGCCACCCCAGGCAGGTGGTCCTGGGTGGTGTAAGAAAGCAGACTGAGCAAGCCATGGAGAATAAGCACATAAGCAGAGTTCCTCCACGATCTCTGCTTCAGCTCCTGCCTGGGGTTCCCTGGGGAAATTCATTGAGATACCAATTCCTAGCTTCAGATATATTTTTATTTCTCTGTATAGAGTCTATGACTTGGATTCAAGTTACATAGCAATAATATTTTTATAAAATTTTCATGCTTCAAAATATCTTTTGTAGATATAAGTGTTTTACCTTAGAATTTTTATTGAATCACTAAAACTGTTCCAAAAATTTTAAGATCAGAAAATGTTCTCTTTTAGCTGTTGCTAAGACCGATGCCAGAGCTATCAAATGTAACAGCTAAGTAAGAACTCACAAAGGGAGGATCTTGAATCTTCTCAGCTTTGAACAGTACCAACAGGGAATTCTCCCAGGATTTTTGCTAAATGAGTTGGGTTATTATTAATTAGTAGGAATTAAGACAATTATCAAATCATGTACAACACTGTTTTTAATGTAGCCTGCCTAGGGACCATCTTAGGAAGATAGGGTGGCAGTTTGACTCTTTGCTTTCTTATATAACAATACCATGATAGTATGAGCACAGGGGATTCCAAAGGACATTTCAAATATCTTGGTATAATCCGGTGGTCTCTCTGTATGGTCTGCCATGCACCAGATGGTGGTTAGAAATTTCCATGTCATTTGTGATATCTAAATGAGATAGTATATCACAGGCTCTTAGGGTAGAGTCTTAGCCCTTAGTAACTACTCAGTGAAAAAAACCAGCAGATATTATTATATTTTCGAGTAACCAAAAGGTTGCATATAATAAACTGTTTTTCACCCACTCCATCAAAGCAGACAGTTTTGACTCTACATAGTAAAAATTTCTGCCCATGGAGGTTTAACCTGCTAAGTTAAAGATGAACAGGAAAAAAAAGTCCTTCCAGTGAGTATTCTCAAGTAGTTTCTATGATACACACATACGTGTATAAGCATTCAGAAGATAATGTCTCATTAATGCCTGCGGGGTGATCACAACCATACAGCATGGCTCTCTACTTAGGGTAAGCCGAATTTTAATTGTACCTTTAAAAGTCTATTTCCTCCACCTTATGTTCTAAATTGGTCTGATGACAAAATGGTGAGTATGGTAATTAAAGCTCTTTGGTTCTCTGTTTTCTCATATTGTAGGAGATTCGTTCATTTTTGTTAATTTATTGGTGTTATTTAGACTAACCTGGTGTGCTACTGGGCAAATAACAGCTCCCCAGCAGTTTCTGTGTCTTGACTTTAGGAGCCTGGAGATGTGTGAGGTTGTGTGGTGAATGAGTTTGACGGTTCCGATGAAATTTGGATAGTGATCAGGCGGCTTTAAAATTGGGTTAATAAGTTGGAGGACATGGTTTGGATTCACAAAGAATAAAAGAAAGGTAAAAAGCCCTGAGGCAAAACATAGATGGAGAGAAACAGGTTAAATTAAGTTATAAGAGCTAGTGGGACAAGCATAAGATAAGGCCGCTCAGTCATAACTAGTAAGAATTCTCCATGTCATGACTTGGGAGTTGGGAGGTGACCCAATAGAAAGCCCGCTGTAGGCTTTCTCCCTCTCCTTCCCATGAAGTAAGCAGTTTGGTTATCCATAGACTCCCTCCATAATGTACTATTTCATCACCAGCCCCAAGCAATGTGACCAGATAACCATGGGCTGAAACCACCAAAACATGAACCAAATCCTAACACACTGGATTTTACAGGTTGGGCAAATAGAACGCCATGGGCTATTAAAGAAGAAGATGGATCAGGAGACAGAGGGATTAGGACAGAAAAGGACTAGACTATTTCTGCCTTTCAAGATGGAAGGAAGGGGGAACCTCATCCAACCAATCCTGGCTGTCTTTAGAAACGGGGCAATAAAAAAAAAATCACAGATTCTCCCATCCCTCGAGGCCTCCAGAAAGCATCTAAGTAAGACCTCTGACCCATAAAATTGGAAAACATTAAGTATGTGTTGTCTAAGTCTCTCAGTATAGTAACTTGTCACACAGCAATAGAAATAGTAAAAAAAAGAAATAGAACAAATAAAAGGTCTATATCAATTTTATCTTCTACTGAGCTAAATTTAATTGTATAAATAAAGACAAAAAGAGGCAAAAACTCAACTAATAATGCTTGCATGTTTTATATTTAAGTGAGGAGTTGTAAATACGCAGAATTAGTTCCAAAGGTGTTGTTTCAGAACTCATAATAGTCAGGGTAATCCTTGGTATTTTGTGAAGACAAAAATGGAATTTTTCAGAAATGTCTCAATTCAGTTCCAAGTGGGTCTTGGGTGTCCTATTGGGGCTTTCTTTTCTGTAAAGTTATTACTGTACTGAAATCATCCATTTTTGTGATAATGCAATGAAGAGCATTTAGGTCCCATCGAATTTTATCTGTTGTAACCCTAAGCCCTAAAGTAATGGCGTTTGGGAAATGATTCACCGGAGACCACTAATAAATGAGATTACCTTATGAAGGACAGCACAGAGTCCCCTTCACACTTTTCACCATGTGAAAGCTGCCGTCTGTCTGTGGATCCAGAAACTAGACTGAACTAGTCACAGACTCTATCTAGATGTCATACTGTCCAGCCTTCAGAGCATAGAAAAATGCATTGCTTATAGGCAATTAGCTCTACCTCCTGTTAAATGCTGAGCTCCTCTGTCAAGTTGAAAGGCAAGTTGAGGCATACTGACTGTGAGAACAAAAAGCTTATTTTAGTCAAAATGGAGAGAAAGCATGAATTCTAGTGATACAGAATAAGAACTCAGTGTCTGAGGCATCTGAATCTTTAAAGAATTTTTAAATTATAATAATAAAAACAAGGAGATCACTACAAAGAGGTTGTCACAATTGTATTGATTGACAAGAGCAGCACAATACTTTAATTGGTTATCAGTGCCTTATACAACCCAGGTAAGAACTGTGATTAAATACGAAGGTCTTTGTTACATTCTTGACACCAGGGTATTACAAAAGTCTATCACCGTAGATCAAACTAAGTAGGTCTCATGCCGTATGTACTCCTAGGACTAAAAACCATGGTCACTGTGAGGGTATTTCAACTCCGTCTCACCAGTATTGCTCTGGGGACATTCATTGGTGGTTCACTCATGGGTTAAGACCTCGAAGTTGGATGTGACATGAGTTGTGAGACTCCTTCCTACGTGGCCATGTTTCCACTCTGCTGAGAATGAGAGGCTTAGATTATGGGGCTAGGACCAAACTGGGTACAACACCCACCCTACCTCGGAATACATAAGGCTGCAGTGAGTTCCTAAAGCACAGAAGGTTTTTAGTTTTGGAACACTAAGTTACACAACAGACAATTGTCGAAGTTCCAGCTGTAACAGAACAATAGTCAGGTAAAGTGTGGGAAACCCTGATCTTAGGAGCACTTTGTTCCTGATGATAAACAACAGACTGCTTTATCCCAGTCTGGGAGCTCATGGTGTTCTTTCTTGGTAAGCATTTGGCGGAGGGTATGAATGAGGAAAGTGGAAAAGAATGGAAGTAAAGTTGGGTCCAGCTTAAACCTCTTTCATCTCCCAAGGACGTTCATGAGTGAAGGGAAGCCACTTCAGGTGACCACCAAGATGCATTTCATTGAATGGTAGTTCACTTTATTTCTAAGTCAGATTGGTACCACAGAGACAATGTCCAAATGCATGAGTAGGTAGGCATATAGACATAATGTGCCTCCCACACATACTCACAGAAAAGCTCTTCCAGCTATCAACCGGCTTCTGTGCTGCCTTTTGAGTAGTTTTTCCCCTTAGACTATCAATCTTCAATCTTTTTATCTCTTCTTTGCTTCAAGGCATCGCAGTAGCTAGGCAGCCCAAAACTGGCATTTTTAAAGGTATGAGTCTAATAAAATAAGGAACCAAATTTACCACTAAAAAAAAAAAAATAGAACTGAGGTCAAGGTCATAGGCAAAGACTCAGTGTGGAAAGAGGGCCCTGATGGGATCTGGCATTCAATGTTTAGTAAGTCTTTCCTGGAAAGAGAAAATTGTTCTGTTTGTCCCCATAGTCCTGCTCTCAGCTCAGGAAAAAGAAGTCCTTTTTGCAGAGGGTGTGGATAGTCCAGAGACTAAAATCTGGTCCAAATGCTGAGAATAGAAGCTGAGTACTTAAGCCTAAGGGAAAATTCGGGATTACCATCAGCAGCCACAATAACACCTGACCCTGGCCAAGGTTCAGGAACACCTCAGAAGAAGAGGCAGGAAGAATGTCAGAGTAGAAAGATGGGGAGAAGTGCTGTGACACAGGGCCACATACAGCAAGCCGTCGCTGTCATCAACACACAGTGGCAATAAACATCTGTACAAGACTGGACCCTTCACCGTTCCATCAAGGATAAAGGAGGTTTGCACAAGGCCCCATCCCTACTGAGGAGCTATTGACTATTAATGGATGCTGGAGGAGGGAACATATCTTTCTTCAGTGATGTAGCCACACTGGAGAACTGATTGGGAAGGAAAGGATAACAGATGTCAATGGTGGGTGAATATAATCACAATATATTTTATATAATATGAAACTGTCAAAAATGTAATGACTCTGCTATTGAGGGATAGTTAAACTATGGAGAATAGGGGCGGCGTGAAGGATGTAGAGCATTAAAGGGGTGTCATTGAGGATGACATCCTGTCCTAGCATCTTCTTGTCATCACTCTCCTCAGCTCCTGTCTGTCATGGTGTGGGGTCGAATGAAACCATGAGCAAAAACAAAAATAACCTTTCGTAACTTAAACTGTTCCTGTTAGACAATTGGTTATCGTGATGATGAGACTTACAGGAGGCATTTAGCAGACTGAAATTCAGAATCGGATTTGCATGGTGGTTGCTGGGAACCGAGGGGGAGAAGGAAATAGGGAATTACTAACCTACAGATGTAAACTGCAGTTAAGCAAGGTGCACAGATGTCTGGCATGGCAGCAAGCTCAAAAGAATTCGGTGATAATGGGTGCAGAGCTAGTATTTGTGAAGAGAATACACCCACTGCTAAGTATTACATATTTCAAACAAATGCGCAGGGAGCTGGGGGGGGGGGGAGCTCAGTGGGCCTCGTGCCTGCCATACATGCCTGAGGACCTGAGTTCAATGCCTGGAACCTAAGAAAGATTAAAAAAAAAAAAAGGAGGGGAGAGATACCACCCTTCGTTTGTTTAAATTTCTTTTAGAAAGAGTATTAAAATAGTCCACTCAAATACCATAAAGCCTGACTTTGGATATCAGTTTGGTTGATTGATTAAGTCCTTTTAATGTACTTGATATTATACTTTAGTAATTAGGTTATAAACCTTAAGACAGCACCCTGTAAGGAAAAAAAGGCAAAGAAAGCTCTCTGTAAGGGCTTGACCCGACAGAGTTATTTGGGAGGGCCTGCACGATGCTTTCTCAAGCTTTAGTGTTAGTTTATTAGAAATTTCAGATGTTATAAAAGAGAGTCCTGTGGGAGGACTTACAGTCTGCAGATCTTCATAGAAGGCTAAATCTGGGTATTTTTATTCTTTTTATTGTTCTAAAATACTCTCACCTTTGAAAGAAGGGAGTTAATTTTAAAGAGATTCTTATAGGGCCAAGTCATGTGGTGCACACCTATACTCATAGCTATCTGTGAGACCAGGGCTGGAGCTTCTCCTGAGCCCTACTTCAAGATAATCCCAGGCAACACAGCAGACGCATAGAGGAAGGAAGGGGAAGTTTGAATAAATATATACTGTAGATGGGAGAAGCTGAGAAAGTGAGAGACTATCAGACAATGGTTCTCAATCTGTGGGCTGCCATCCTTTTGAGGGAAGAATGACACTTTCACAGGAATTGCCTAAGAACAGAGGAAAACACAGATATTTAAACCATGGTTCATAACAGTAGCAAAATTACAGTTACGAAGTAGCAATAAAAATAATTGTAAGGTTGGGGTCACTAGAGCATGAGAAACTGAATTAAAGGGTTGCAGAATTAGCAAGTTTGAGAACACGTCGTGTTGGGAAAATGATGAGTCAGCACTTGTGAACAATCAGGGGTTTCAGAAACCTTTGTGATTTGGGTGGGTTTTGCATCTGATGGAAGTAGGTAATCTGTTATCTGTGGTATTGAGGTTGAATATACATATATCTTTGCACACACTGGGCAAGTGCTGTCACACTGGTCTGAGCTCCTGGCCTGAAAGAGTAATTGGAAGTGATGGAGTTGAGAATGATACAGCCAGTATGGAGCAGAGCCAAGGACAATGTTGCATCAATAGATCTGTCAGTTTCTCTTAAGGTGTTGGTAAGGAACAAAAGGCCTCCTGGGAATCTCGGAGCAACCCTTTGGAAGTTAAGTGAGTTGTTTTGGGGGAACCCCAGCATTCTCTTAAGGTTGCCTGAGTTTCATGGCTCTCTGTAGGGAAATTGAACCCAAATCACAGCAGTGAAAAGACTCAATCCTAACTGTCACAGAGCATAGCGGGTTCTTATTTTGGAGTGCAAATGCAAAATAAAATGATGAAGACATAGTAGAACAAATTTCATATCTGTAGTGGGCAAGAAAAGCTTGCCAGTAATTCTAAAAAATAGCTCCCTTCTTATACCAAGGAACTTTTGGGATTTACTCAGGAGACCCATAGATATACATGAAGGGGTGGGCCTCTTCTTGAGCATGCTGTTTGTGGTCACAATTTATGATGAAAATATAGTAGATATATTTGTGAGGAAACATGCTTAATTTAAAGTCATGAAGCAAATGTTTAAAAGGCTCAGTTTTTAATCAATAATGTCTCTGAGCATGCCCAGAATGAAGTATTACCTGAAAACAAAGGAAAGAACAATTTGAAGGGGTCCTTACACAAGTGAGTACCCATCAAGGGGGTGGCCTTGAACTACACTAGTGGTAGGAGAAGGCAGGCAGGAAAAAGTGGTTCTGGAAGACTTAGTTCTAAAATCATCTCTCTTGATGTTTTTTAATTTACTGTTTCAGGAAGGTGACTTTTTTCAGAGCTGTGTTTAGATGGCTTCAAATGCCCTTACAAATGATTCTTACATTCTGTTTTGTTATGATATTGACTTTTTTCAATCCATAGTAGAAACATACCAATTTGGAAATTTTTTTTTTTTAAAAAAAGACTGGCATTTAATAGTGTCCTTAAATGAAAACATGTTCTGTAGGCACCAACCAGGTTAGGCACAGAAGTGTGACCCATGGAGCCAGCTGGAGTGTGAGTATAGTAGGAAGGCCACTAGTTCATTTTCCAACAACCCAGCAGCTCAGACCTGAAATAATCACACAGAAACGATATTATTTGCAATACTGTTTGGCCAATAGCTTAAGCATGTTTCTGCCCAACTCCTATATCCAAAACTAACCCATATCCATGAATCTGTATATTGTCACCTCACTGTGGCTTACCAGCAAGGTTTCAGCATGTCTGTCTCTGGTGGTGACTCCATGGCTTCTCCCTGATTCCACCTTCTTTCTCCCAGCATTTAGTTTAGTTTTCCCCACCTAGCTCCACTCTGCCAAGCCATTGGCTGAAAACAGCTTCATTATTCATTAATCAATAAAAAACAACACACATACAAAAGGACTGCTCACACAATTTTCCCTTTTCTGGTTAAATAAAAAGGAAGGTTTTAACTTTAACATAGTAAAATTACATATACAAAACAGGTATCAAACAAAAATTACAGTTACAATATTTATATCTACTTTATCTTTTATCATAACTAAGGAAAACTATAACTGTATATTCTGCAACTCCATCAAAAACTTCAGAAAGATAAAATATTACCTACATAAACAGGAAGTACATTGTAAGCCAGTTTCACAACTCTGGAATTGACAAAGACACCTCACTGCCTTGATAGCCACCCAAAGTTCTTCTGTATTATAGGGTTATTCATCTTCAGCCTATAGGCCCATATTATCTGGCAGACTTTCCCATGAAGCTTGAAATTTCAAAGACATTTTCACCTATGTTGGCAGTTTGGCAATCACTTTCTTCTGTGTCCTACAGAATATCTGGTAGACTCTTTCATGAAGCAGGAACCCTGAAGGACTGTCTCACCTTCTTTAGTAACTTCAACAGTCATTTTTCTGTGGGTCCTGCATGTCCAGTCCACACAACATACTCTATTACCTTTTCTGCAAGTTTGATATTTATTTTATTATCTTTACTCCTTTAATCTGTGACTATCTGTACTCTTTTATACATTTACTGTCTCTTTACTCTTTTTTTCTTATCTCTCCAAGCCTATGTACACTTTTTTTAAACACACTGTGTATCATTTAGAGGTCTTTTATGTTTGAATCTGTCCTATTGTGCATCTGAAATCCTTTTCTGTCCAAGAGCACTTCTTAAAGTGTTAAGCTACTAACCATTATTAAAACTAAAGCTGCTTTGCCTTTTGGTTCTACCCAGTTCAACATGGCTGGGCGGAGTTCTGTTTAGCATGAGCCATGATCATAGCCCCATTATCAGGCACACAGTGAGTCTATGGTGCCATTAAGCAAGTTGTAGCACTCTGCTCACAAACCCCATTTAAATGCTCCATAGCAGGACTTCCCGAAAGAGTCAGAGCCATTTTTGCTGGTGAACCGGGAAGCCAATGGTTGTTAAAGGAACTGTGGCTTTTGCTACAGTTAGGAAGCCATCTTAAAAGAATCATGCCTCTGCTTGCTTTTAGCAAACAGAGCCCACCTGAGAAAATGCTTAACTGTGTGTGTGTGTGTGTGTGTGTCTAGAATTACTTTTTAAGCTTTCTCAGGTTTTACATGGATTTAGTCAACCATGTTGGTGGGCCAGTTTGTTGTATGAGGCCACTTGTTCATTTCCCAGCTACCCAGACTGTGTAGAAGAATCACACAGAAACTGTATTAATTAAATCACTGCCTGACCAATCACTTAAGTGTATTGCTAGCTGGCTCTTACAACTAGAAGTAACCCATTTCCATTATTTTATATTTTACCACAAGGCTTGTGGCCTACCGGCAATGTTCTAGCTGGCAGCTCACATCGTTCCCCTCTCGCGGCTACATGGTGACTCTCTGACTCTGCCTTCTTTCTCACAGCATTCAGTTTAGGTTTCCCCTCCTGGATCCACTCTTCCAAGCCATTGGCCAAAAGAAGCTTCTTTATTCATTAGCTAATAAAAGCAACACACATACAAAAGGACTTCCCACACCATGTGAGGCTTTCTGTCCAGAAGGGAGTCAGCTGTGAGGAGCAGTTTGCCACCATTTAGATTCCTCTGCTAAGTGACCAAGTCTGGGCTGTGTGGGAAGTCAAGCATCCCCTTGGGGGCTTAGCCCTCTGTACCTTTGCTCTTGAGTCCATTTAGCTCATTTATGTATCTCAGAAACCTAATTGCCTTACTGTAAGAAGTCAGCTGACCCAGGTGCCTTGATGTGTTCCTCTAAGCTGAGCTGAAAGTTTCCTTAAACAGTCTTTTGTGGGGAGTACCCATGAGACTGACAAAGGATATGGACAAATGTCTGAGCACTTCCACTAATGTTTGCATTATTGAGAGCATCATTTTCTACCCCAGATGTCAGATCAAGAGGGTCGGTCCTGGTCAAAGATAAATCAGTCACAAAGCAAAAACAAACAAAAGCGTCCATGCTTTACACAGCACTGAAATTATGTATATTACAAATTGAAGCAAGGTCATGGCAGTGAGGGGACTCTGTCCTAACTCTGGAGCCCTTATGAGAAAGCACACCTTTATTCTCCCACAAAAGGAGGTAGGAAGCAGTGTCCATGCCATGCAGATGCCAACCTGCTCCTTGTTTGCTCAGAGAAGGGTTGGAAACAGCTGAGAATAAAACCCAGGTTTAACCAAAGGTAAGAGAGACTCAGGCTCAGAGAGGATCTGCTGACGATCTTGGGCTAAGCTCATAGGGTCAGAAAACACAATGGTAACAAGTTCTGGTCATGATCTGTCTGGGAAGACCTGTGAGGAAAGCAGGGAGGGTCAGAGAAACCTGGCATGGTCTCCAGAAATGTCTACCTAAAAGGCAAGTTGAGGCACACTGACCTAGAGATCAGAAAGTTGATTAAAGCCAAAATGAAGACTGGGAGGAAACACAAATTTTAGCTGTCCAGAATCAGTGCTTCCAAGATGATAAAGAGCAGGGCTTTTGTACGTTAAAGAGGAAGAAGGAGAAGCAAGAACAGGAAGGTTATAGAAATCCACTCTTTACTGTTGCGTCGACCCACAAAAGCTGCTGACAATCTTGATTGGTCGATATCAGGATGAAGAACAACCACCAGGGAAAGGTTTAGACTGTAATTTTATTTTTTGTAGTGCTGAGGTTCAAAGCCATATCTTGTACATTCTAGGCAATGTTCTACCCCTAAATGAAACCAGGTTTCTCAGGAAACACATTTTTACAATGCTTTGTTTTGTGTCTTTCAGGCATCAGGAAATCTGCATCTACCATGCTAGGTCAGCATGACCTGGTGTCTGTCTTATGCCTCACAGATACTCTAAGCATAAAAGAAATAACTTAATTCTTGTGACTTTAAAAAAACTTTTTTATTACATTGTGAATGTGTGATGTGCATGTGTGTGTAGGTGTACACGTGCTGAGGCCAAAGGACAACTTTTTGGGAATCTTCTGTGGGGTTCCAGGGATTGAATTCAGGATGGCAAACTTCTGTAATAAGTGCTTTTCCTCCGAATCCTGATGATAGTAGTTGGGCCTAAAAGCAAAAACAGGTGGATGTTCCCCTGGTTCTGCCCAGCTGCCTGCTCCTTGGAACCAGTCCTGGGCACTCTCAAAGGGCAGCATTTTCTCCATCATGAATTCTGAATTCTGACCCCACTCACAAGAGACTGAATGTGGATCTTCTGAAAGATACTGGTGTGGATTTTTTTTTTCTGGAGTTTAGGGGATAAATACATGAATACTTTCCATTTTCCTGACTGGAGAGGATTATAAACGCCTTGTAAAGCCAAGAGGCAGCCAACATAATAATTCCTATCAGCTGCAATTATACCCTCAGGTTAAGGGCATCCCCTCTTCAGTGCTTAAAGGAAATGAAATGTCTTTCCTAATGGTTATAGAGGTGGGAAGAGCAAAGTCAAGATGTCAGCTGATTTGCTTTCCCCCCCAAAGTCTCTCCTATTCCTGACAGAGATAGTACCCTTCTCACCATGATGTCAAGGCCTTATCTCCGTGGTGCACACTCTTTCCCAGCCTCCCTTCCCCCTTTTGATAATGATTCCACCCTTATTAGACCAGGGCTAGATCTTTATGACCTTATTTATCTTTTATTGTTTAAGCATCTCATCTCTACAATCACATTGGGAGTTAGCGCTCCGGACAGGTGATATGGAGCTATGGAGAGGCATGCAATCCCACTCATGACACCAGCAATTTAGGTACTACAGCTTGAACTTTCATTTTATACATAGGAAATTTTTGACATGGCGTGGGTAGAGATGGGGTCTCACCCTGTACCCCAGGCAGGCCTGGAACTCACTGTGTAGCTCAGGCTGGCTGGATCTCATGAAGCTCCTACCTCCACCTCTTGAGTGTAGGGTTATAGGTGTGTGCTGCCACACCCATGCCTTTACACGGGTTTTAACTCTAGAGCAGCTGAACCACTTGAGCCACTTATAAAAATCTGGAATCCCTGGCTGAATCCAAGCCAACTCCCTAATCAGTACCAGGGGTGGAATCAGGAAGCCGATTTTGAAGCACTTCGTGAAAAGGACAGTACATACTTTTTGTCTGATAAGGGAGGAGGATTCCTCGGCTATCTCGGCCCCTTTCTACTCGGTTTCCAGTTTCTTCCTGTTGCGTGTCTTCCACAAAGTCACTGACTTCACCCAGAGGTTTGTGTCACTAACTGAAAAGTAAGGTTTATTCAGTTTTAAAATGATCTAGTGAACATGTCACATGGTTCCTACCTAAAATATGGTGAATTGGATTGGGGTTTTGATTTGAGATTTTTTTTGGGGGGGGGGGTGAGATTGTGGAAGACTAAATACATGAGGTTATTTTTGCATCAAAGAATTTTGAGATTTCATGTGGCTTCCTGACAGTCTTCTGGGGAAATTTTCTTTCTTTCTCCTACCCCTGCTTTTTGGTTTTTCAAGACAGGGTTTCTCTGGGTAGTCCTGGCTGTCCTGGAACTTCCTCTGGAGACCAGATTGGGCTCAAACTCAGAGAGGCACCTGCCTCTGCTCTCAAGTGCTAGGATTAAAGGTGCGCGCCACCACTGCCTTGTGGGAAAGTTCTTTCACTCTGAAGAAACTGAGGTATACTTCCCTCAGAGCAAGACCAGGCGTTCAAATGCTGAAGGTGCGTGGTTGATCGGCAGTTATGATTCACCAGACAAGCTTTAATATATATAAGTCAGTTTTAATAAAGGAAAGGAAAGGGAACTTACAAATCCAAGGTTCCAGCGAGGAGGGCAGGAAAACAAAGAGCAGACGGGCCACAGACCCGCAAGATTTTATAAGTCAATATTAGCCTAAGGGGGACACACCTAAGAGGGACACGCCTAAGAGGGTCACGCCTTTAGACCAAGGGGGACACGCCTTACAAAACAAGGTTTTTGGCTAGGCTTCCCCTTCAAAATGCAGTCCACAATGTGTAAGAGACTCAGCAGACTCTCTCTGTTGGACCTTTGCCAGCTCTGACTGAGAGAAAATGCAGCTTCAAGGAGCAACTGATTTGCTTTGAGAAAATGCTGAAGATGGCCCTGAAAACCATCCTAAACTCGGGCATCTACTTCCTAACATGGTCTCTGGTGTCCCCCAAGCTGCTCCACCACCCCGCAGAGGACAACCTAGTTTAGTTCCAGCATAGCCATGGGTGAACAAGCCCCCTGGGGATCTTCATGGCCCTAAGTCAGGTAGGGTGAGATTGAAGTCCTTTCTGAACTCTAGGGAGGTGGATCTGCATGTCTGGCTCAGCTCCAGCTGTCTAAGAGCAGTGCTCTGAGCGCACTGTGGATCGTCCAGTCCTTGTAGAGCCCTTTGCAGAAGTGAGTTGCAGGAATCCTTCAGTATCTCTTTTAGGAAACCAAACAATGGCACTCTTCAGACAGCATATCAGTATGAGCTCAGCGCCTTAAACAGGCTGTATAAATAGCACGGCAGATAAATGGCCGCCTTTAGAAACAAACCATTTCACTAAGTGCCTCCATCAGACAGTAAGCACGTATCTGATTCATTCCGAGATGACAGTTACTCTCCCAAATTAGGTGCTTAAAAGGGCATTCCGTAAAGGAACACATTATTGTATTAACCTCTGAATTGTTTTAAAGGTTGCTCTTACATTTTATAATGCATGTAATAGCACGGGGGAACTTTTTAAAAGAGGCATCTGTGAATTTTTATTCAAGAATAAAGATGTGTCTTGTGAATTTTCCTTCAAGGCTAATATAAACCTTTTAGATGCAACCTAGAGATAAAGTTTTTTTTTTTTTTTAAGGGCAATTAAAATTCCTGTGCCAAATGCAAGGAGAAAAGAAAAAGACTCGAGGAGACCAAAATTAATCGGAAAGCACACCGAATGAACCAAAGAAAAGGACGGGAAATTGTTCTCTGTATTTTTAATCACTCTGGTGTCAAATATGGAAGCGTGCACAACAAACGCAAAATAAGCGTGATTTCGTCCAGTCGAGGAGCTCTTGCCTAGCCTGTGCTAGACCCAGGGTTCATGCTTAAGTACCAGCTATGTTAATGCCTAACACTGACTGCCCAGGCCCTGTGTTCTCTGTCTAAAGTGATGACTACCTAAAGTCGTAAGCCTGAAGTGAGTGAGTCTTACCCCTCACATAAATGCGAGACTAGAGGAAGCAGAACCACCATGACAAGTTTATGGCTGCTGTGTAATCAAGTGGGACTCCCCTTGGTGCTTCATCCCCTGACTAGAAGGCCTCTGAGCAAGTTTTCTTTGTACCCAAGTCCAGGGGAGGGATTGATACTTGAGGAAGAGACCTTAGGCTCTGGTGGAAATTCAAATTCCTTCCAGGCTGCGGCTGTTTGCAAGGGATCACTTCCTGCTCTTGAGACAAAGCTTCCTTCTGTGGGCCCATGCATCCCATTGCTTCCCCGCCTCTTTTACCATGGACACTTCATGCCTTAGGCCTGTGTGACTTCCATGGCTCAGAATTCCTGAGGCTCATTAAGTGTTACTTTGCCAGCTGAACACGGGCCACCACCTTGTCTGCTTCAAATGAGAAGCTCTTTTTGAGTCAAGTTTGAAAAGCTGGTCCTGGGAAAGAAGGCATAATTGTCTAATACCCATAAAAAATGTAGAAATAATGGAGAATATTTGACACTAAGTTGTTTTTGTCAAAAGCAAACAAAATAAAGTTTGGCTCTTGGCATTCCAAGAAAAGAGGCTCTTGCCATAGACCTTAAGCTGCCTAAACTTAGAGCAGGTGCATAGAACGCAAAATGGTATTTAAAGAGGTGTCATGATATTAATTAAAGTGGGCTTGCCGAAATGCCATGGAGATCATCACTTTTGAAAATTGAATTAAGCCCTGAATGTCAGCGTTGAATTATCAGGAATAGACTTATCTATCCGTGTCCAAATATATTTCATCCACAAACTCTGTAATACTTGCTGATTAACCAGAGGTTACAGATTCAAGCTGAAACCCAGTCAGTTCTTGAGAATGCTAACAGGGGAGTGTTCACAGGTCAAAGAACATTAACAGAAAACTTCCCTTCACTTAAAGGGCAAGCAGAGCGGATAGAGAGTATGAAAATTTTGCTTTTAATTGTTCTCTTTTTGGTCTATTATTCATGGCAGTGTAGAGAACTTTTGTGCTAGAAGTTAATTTAACTTCCTAGCTTCATTTCTGGAGCTCTTGACATTAGTGTGTGGTTCAAAGCTGCTGTTCTTAGCTGAGAAGGTTCCAGATATTCCAGCAGCAGTGGATTTTCCCAAGCTGAGCTGAGACCTCTGAACCTGGTGCAGAGGAAGCTACTCTTTTCTTTCTACTATGAAAGAGTCCCGAGTCTGTACATTCAGTGTTTAGATGATATGCTGTTTCTTCTGCAACAGCTTGTACACGCTATTAAGGGTCCCCAAAGATAGAAGATGAGAGAGGCCCTGATCTGTGAAAGACAAGGCTTACACCCGGTGCCCAGCCAACTCGGTGTGTGGCGCATCCTTGCATCTGTCAACTTAGCAACACTCCGGAGTTTCCCCTCTTTCTTCTTCTTCTTTTTATCTCACTGACTTCCGTTCACCAAAAGCAGGTCCTGGCATCACAAACACCCCTCAGGAACCAAGCGCTTCCCTTTAAATCTACGGCTAAGCCTGGGGTTTAAGGCTTTCAGAGTGGCTCCATTCCAAAATCAGGTTAACATTTGCACTCTCCCTGAAGGGAGACTCCGAGGTGAAATTCAAACAGCTTTGTAGGTGATCTCCAGCTGGTGAGGTTTAGCATGACCAGCTGACTCCTCAGGCCGCTGCACTTTCCACGCAGACGGCAGAGCCAAAGACAGTCAGCCGCGTGCCAACCCAGCTGTGTCTACATTTAAACTTCAGTGATTCTCAGCATGGTCTCTCCATCAGCAATAGCAGCAGCTTCCGGAACAGTAATTCCATGGTCTTACCACTGTTAGTCAGCTTTTGGCCACAGAAATGTAGCGGGATGGTCATAAACGTGAAAAAAAAAATCAAAACAAAACAAACAACAGCAAACAAAAAGCCTGAGACTGTCATCTTGGAAGGAGGAATGGCTTTATTTTTTGGCTCGCAGTCTCAGAGGTTTTGGTCAAATGTTGTGTTTGTACATAAAATTGATACAAAACACTGGGAGTATGTGAGGCAGTGCATATGTTAAGTAGCATGATCCAGCCATTACACATCATATACACATGTAACACATGGTACAGCACACAAATGTTGAACTGTTACTTCTCAAATGGGTATGTCATATCCTGCCATGGGTGATTATGATTTGTGTCATATGAATTCACTCAGTGCTTTCTTTTTCCAGACAGGGTTTCTCTGTGGCTTTAGAGCCTATCCTGGAACTAGCTCTTGTAGACTAGGCTGGACTCGAACTCACAAAGATCTGCCTGCCTCTGCCTCCCAAGTGCTGGGATTAAAGGCATGTGCCACCACTGCCCGGCCACTCAGCGCTTTTTAATGCACCTGTTATTCCTTAAGATATAGCTATAAATATATATTTAATGTACACAGAGACCCAATGAAGTCTTAAACATATGCTTAACACAGGTTATTGATCCTCCTAGTCTGGGATCTAATATCACATATAAACTTAAAAAAGAAATGTTAGAAAGACTTTGGGGATTCTACAAGGCTTTAAGCTCCACTTTGTGATATAAAATTGTTCTCTTCAGGTAACAAATCCATTTGGAAATGAGGTAGTAATCCATTCATGCAGTGTAGGGTATGCCCAGAAAGTGAACTTGTTCCAGCTCAAAAAAAAAAAAAAATTCCCTTTATCATGGAAACTTCCACTGCTCCCATGAATTTGATATTATTGTCATGTGACTTCTGTAACTATAAATGAGAAAATATTTCCAAAAGTAATTACAATTGGATTTGTAGAGTAGTGCTTTCTCTTTTCCTGATACTGATGCCTTTCATAAACATTTTCACAAACGCATTTTATAAAACAAAACACCAAAGTCCACTGGCATAGCCATGTGCCCAGGGCAGCAACTGAAATATTTTCTGAATAAATAAACAGACACACAAGAGTGAAAAATAAAAATATTAGAAGTAATTATGTGGATTCCAAACAAAGCTTTACTTTAATTGCAGCTTCTAGTATTTGAATGGCTCCACGATTTATGTTACCATTATCATAGGACTGTAATAATTATCACTTGCCCAGCAGTGGCGGCCTGTGTAATTTGGTATTATTAGTCCTGAAATGTTTTGAGATCTATCACTATAGATTCCTCAATTTTTAATCCTGCTTTCGAAATAAACCTCTTAGTAACATTCCTGATTTTTCTTTTTTTTTTTTTTAGCTAAGGAGAAGTTCAATGCCCTTTTACAAATTTCCTATTGAACGAAGTGAAAGTATAGTTCTCTTCCAACTTTCTGCCTCTGTTCCCTTCCATTACTCCCATAGCAAGGAGCTAAGCATAGAAAACCAGGGCTGTTGGCTGGACTTGAGCTTGATCTCTGATCGATTTATATTACAGCAATCCATGTCTCAAACGTGACATGGACATGGCTCCAGAATTTTCCTTTGTAAAGTAGAACATCAGAATGGGATTGAAAATGTGGAGACTCTCTCACTGTTGGGATGGAATAGAAACAGTAGCTTACAGATACAGAGAGCTGAGAATTAAAAGGCATCATGCCAGCTGTGATTGTCAACTCTGACAGCCTTCACGGTTGCTATCTTTCCTTTTCCTCCAATTCGCTGCTGTCACTAGGCCAAGAAAATCCCATCACTTCTGGATCCTGTGGTTCATGAACATATTCTGAAGCAACTCTCATCAGGGCACACAGATTCCTAAAGATGGACATTTACCTAAAGGTCAGCATATTTGCCTGTGAAAAGTGTGTGATGCAATGGTTTTTTGCACATTTATTATTTTGGTATACACATTTATACAACCATCACTGATTTTAGAATATTTTTATTACTCTAAAATAAAACCCCATATGTGAGAATAACCTTCCTTTCTCCCTATCAATTATTTAGCTTTCCATATCTATAGAATATACAATTCTAAACTAGCAATGAGGGTACATTCTGGTGATCCAAGCACTTAGGAGGTAGAAATGGGAGGATCAGAAATTTAAGACTATTCTTGGCAGCATGGTAAGTTTGAGGTCAGTCTATACGAGACACTCTTAAAAGAAGGAAAAATACTAGACTATCCTAGACATTTCACATAAATGGGACCACACCACACGTGGGCTTTCATGTTGGGACTCCTTTACACAGCACATGTGGTCAGATTTTCTCCGTGGTAGCATGTATCAGCGTTTCATTGCTTTGATTGTCAAATAATATTCCATTTCATATATATGCTACATTTTGTTTCTATGTTATCAGTGTATAGACACTTGTATTATTTCAACCTTTATTTCTTTATTTGCTTTGGAGACAGGATGTTTCACTATATACAATCAGTATAGTCCAGATTGGCTTCCAGTTCTGGAAGATCCACTGGGATGAAAAGTTTAAGCCATCATGTCTGACTGTTTCAACCTTTGACTACTAGAAGGAGCCCCACTGCTGGATTTTGTAAAGTTGTTGTTAACACGTGGCTCATGTCTACTTCTTCTGGGTGTATGCCTTCGGAATGACATTGCTAGGTCATGTGGGTGACGATGTTTGCCATCTCAAGGACTTTCACAGTCTTCCAAGTGCCACACCACCGTACATTCCCAGCAGCAGTGTGCTTAACAGGTCTCTTCTTAGATAGAATGGACAAGTTCTTGCTCCCATTTTGTTGGGTTTTTTTTTGACAGAGTTGTTGCTCTGCAGTGCTTTGTTCGTTACTACTTGATTGATTGATTCTTGTTGTTTTGTTTTCAAACGTGGAGATTCTCACATACTAGACAGATGTTCTGCTTCTAGGCTATCTTCCCAACCCAGCGCTTGTACTGTTAATGAAATCGAATTTTCTATCTTGTTACGTCAACTCTCAGATTGTGAAAAATGGTTGCTTAGTTCAAGGCCTCAAAGGTTTATATTTACACAGTTGTCTAATGTCTTTGCAGTTTTAGCTCCTACATTTAGGTACACTACACATTATGAGTTAATTTTTGTATGTATTGTGAGGTAGGAATCCAACTTTAGTATGAGGGTAAGCTTATTTAAGTAAGTGGATTTTCATTTTAATTTTTCCAATTTAAAGAAAACACTGAAATCAATGGTAAGCTAAACATCGAAGAACTGTGTCATGATTTCTTTCCAAACTTTCTGGTAAATCATCCCAGCATCCCATACTCCTGAAGAAATTGCTTCCTTGACTTGTACTTTTATTAATTACTATTATCTATAGAAGGCAAGAGCAAAACAAAACTAGGAGATATATTGGTGCCTATACACATTTACACATATGTATACATTTGCAAGCTCAATCTAAATTTAAGGTTCTATTTTAATCTAGAAGCTATAAAGCAAGCACTGAGAAACTAAAATGATAGCATTGGGTATCATTTGATTTAATTCCTATTTATCAAATACAGGAAATAAATGCTATGGTTTTAGTAAGATTAAACATGGGTAGGACTAAAAATTAAGATTTAAAATAAATTTACACCTTCAACCAAGCTACCACTTAGGAACTTTTCTGGTGCAATATTAGATGGAAATCACAGAGGAATACGCGAGGTACGTAGTTTACACAGCTTAAGAAGGTACAGGGTTACTGACATTCGTGGTTTACAAGGCTGGCATGGTCCATCATCTCTAATGCTTGGGGTTGTAGTAAGGGGGGAAGAAGAGTGGGGGTGATGAATATCTGACGATGCTCTCAGGAATAATAGTGAGACAGGGACAGAGTTCCAAACCCCCTTCAAAGGCATATCCCTAGTGACCTGACTTCCTTCTGATGGAGGACTTTCATTGGTTAATTAATAAAGAAACTGATTGGCCCAATAGGTCAGAACATAGGTGGGTGGAGTAGACAGAACAGGATCCTGTGAGAGAGAAGGCAGATGCTTCAGGCAGTTGCCATAGTTAGTCGTCATGCTTCTCCTCTCCAAGACAGACGCAGGTTAAGATCTCTCCTGGTAAGCGACCACCTCATGGTGCTACACAGATTACTAAATATGGGTTAAAGGAAGATGTGAGAATTAACCAATAAGAGGCTGAAACTAATGGGCCAGGCAGTGTTTAAAAGAATACAGTTTCCGTGTAATTATTTCAGGTGTAAAGCTAGTCGGGTGGTGGGACGCAGCCCCGCCATTCCTTCTGCATCTTTCTCTTAGGCTCTACCCCTTAAAGATCACAACACTTCAAAAAACACCATAGTCTGAATGCCACACCTTAGACACATGGAGCATTAGGGTGCATTCTAGATCCCAAGTACAACTCTAGCCAGTGCATTTAGATGCATGGAGTTGACTAGTCAGAGTGGAGGATTATTTTAAAATGTTAAAAATCCCTCTATTTCACCTCTAATTTAAAAAAAAAAAAAGGAGGTGTAAAGCCAGGCATGCCAGTGCATGTTTGTGACCGTACCACTGGGGAAATGGAAACAAAATGATTTTGAAAGTTAAGGCCAGTCTTGACTACAGATTGAGTTTGACAACAACTTGGGGTTATATAAGACCCCCATCACTAAAAACCAACAAAAATTTTGAGTTTCTTAACTCCAAACACATGAGTCAGAGTTGTTTTTACTTTTTAAACTCATAAAAGCAAATTCTTCAGGAAGCCAGGAAAGCTAGTCATGGTGACTGGAAAAGACTTTTTCAGCCAAATATAGTTTATGGAGTTCCATCGCCTCAGTGGACAGGAAGGTCAATGACTGAACACTCTGCAGGGACATCTCAAGGTCACCCCCTTGGTACTGTTCAAGGACTCCTAAGCAAAGCATTCACCTCAAGCTCCTTCTATTGAATACCCATCAGCTTTATTTCTTCACCTTTTCAGCTCCCATCAACACAATGAGGCAGCTGCTGTGTGTTCCAAAAACATTGCCAGATCCCTAGAACCTGCCAGGTAGTAAAGGAATGGTTTGTTGAATGAATGAATGAATGAATGAATGAAGACAAGTACAATGGGAGAAGGTGAAAGGAGTCTGTTTATGGAATCTGTAGAGCTCCAGAACATTCACTTGGGAGTCAGTTCTTATCCTGAATGGTATTTCAATGAACATTCAAAATTTTCTTGAAATTCGGTGATATAAAACACAAAAGTGGGCCGGCAAGATGGCCCATCAAGGAAAGTTGCTAGGCTGGCAACCCGAGTTTGAGCAAGACTTAGAACCCAGATACAGGTGGATATAGAGAGCCTGCTCTACAGAGCTGTCTTCTGAATTCCACCCACACACTGAGGAATGCATTTATGTGCGTATATACACACAAATAATAATAATAATAAATACTTAGAAACCACAAAAGTGGGTTTGCAATAAGTGATTCCCAAGGCCTTGTCTTGGCTCTTCACTGACAGTTCTTTCCTCAGCTCAAGTCCTTTAAGGCTTCCAAGGTTTTACCTTCCCCTGACCTATGTTGCTAGATCCTAAAGTCCTCTTCTCTCCTATGGCCCTGGTGGATATCCAGCATTTCTGACCAGAAGATCTGGTTAACCACTAACTTATATATCCCAGAGGCAATAGATGTCACAGGCTCTACAGGTGTACTGGGTACTATGGAGCTTACCAGATTCTTCTGTCCTAATTATGGGCTGGCCAACACATATCACTTTTTTAGATGCCCTACCTGCTTTGTGCTCTTGAGGGTTCAAGGCTTTCTCATCCAGCAAAACTTTATTAATTTTGCTTGCATCATACATATTATAATTTTAACTTCTTTATAAGCGTAACTTTTTAAAGCTACCTACAATACCATCATATGCACTTAAATTAT
Source organism: Arvicola amphibius (assembly GCF_903992535.2). Classification (NCBI taxonomy): domain Eukaryota; kingdom Metazoa; phylum Chordata; class Mammalia; order Rodentia; family Cricetidae; genus Arvicola; species Arvicola amphibius. Next base: position 40,717,572 of record NC_052051.1, on the reverse strand, counting down.
TTGTTTCATATGTGTGCATGGTACTTTGAATATTTAACTAATTTACAAAGCACTAGTATTCAAGAATATCTAATACACAACTTAGTGATTTCTAGTTCTTTTGTTATATGCATAGAAGCAGCCAATGTATCATATTTTGAAGGTGCTATTATAGTTCTACATCACTATTCAAAACCACCTACATGAAACACAATAGCCTTAGAAATCAATGTTTTTAATAAAGTGCCTTGTTTCTGAAATGTCCCTGTTTGCTACCAAGTATAACAATGCACAGAAATCTTTACCATCTATCTTCTGTGGAGACTTATCCAAAATGTGTCACCTCTCTTTGGATTCATTAGAAGTTATTTTTTACAGGCCATACTTCATTAGGCCTTCCTATGTAGTCACATTTTGATAAATAGAAAATGGTTTTAGCCTGAGAATCAAGGGAGAAAAATGTGAATTGAAAATATAATGACCTGAAACCCATGAAAAAGAAAAAGATGTAACAAATCTCCTTAATGTTTTTGTGCTAGAGGCTTCTTTGACTGTGTTTAGAATCCTGCTTATCAAACTGAAATTAGGGGCTCTGTTTTCTGTAACTATCGTTGGTAGAAAAAAGGCTTCCCCAACTGGGCTTATGTTCTGAATGTAGGTATAGCCTCTGTACCTCTTCAAGCTTAGAGGCTCAAAACTTAAACATGGCATTATAACCTTTACTTCCATAAGCCTGGACTTCCCCCTGGCATCCCTGTTATTCCTAACAGCACCAACATGTTGGTTCAGCAGTTCAGAATCTCAGAATACTACAGGCATCACCATCTCTTGAACCCCAGTACCAATGCCAATGTCAAGTCATGCTGATTTGTCCTACCTAGTGCTCAGATCTGACCATCTAGACCACTGTACCCCTGTCTAAGCTACTAGGTTCTCCTATTACAACATGCATGTGAGATAGAGATCTGACTATACTTCCAAAATTCAGGAGGCAGAGGTTGGGGTTTCAAGGCCAGTCTGGGCTGGATAAAAAATTACAGACCAACCTGAGCTACATAGTGACAGTCCGTTTGAGAACACCAAAATAAAGAAATAGAAAGATAAGTGTTATATATAATCTCCTTCTTCCAGTCTCTCTCAACATTCTAACAAATGCTATTCCAGGTCTCCCCAGCTTGAAAACGTTCAAGGGAGACTTTTGTGGAGTGCCTTCCTAAAGACAGGTCATACCTTCTTGCACAGAGTGCCACCTGTTTATCTCTCCTGCTTTATGTCACCCGACCTTCTCCCCAACTCTGAATCTTTTCACACTCGCTCTCCTCTCTTCAGTCACAGGGAGGGCTAGGTTGCATTTGCATACGATGCCCACGCCTTGTCTGCAATGTCTGATGATAACAAACACAATTCATTTACTCAAAATGCCTCTAGGGAGCCTAAGGCTTGGTGGCACATATCTTTAATTCCAGAGCTCAGGAGGCAGAGGCAGAAAAATCTCTATGAGTTCCAGGCCATCCTGGTCTATATAGTGAGTTCCAGATTAGTCAAGGCTACATGTGCAATCCTGTCTCCAAAACAAAGAAAAATAAGCAATATCTCTAGGGAGTTTCCTCCCCTACCCCTATTTCAAAATTAACATTGTTAGATTCCTGAACTATATCTCTTATATTTAGTTATGAGACTCTTTGATTTTTGTTTTATCTTTTAAGGTTTTTTTGTGGTTGTTGAGGACTGGGTCTCACTACATACCACAGACTGGCCTCAAGCTAGCAATTCTCCTGCCTTTGTCTTTAAGAGCTTAGATCCCTTGGGTTTGTTATTGTTGTTTTGCTTCTTAATACCTACTTCCTCACTAGGTTGTAAGCATCACTAAGATAAGGCTATTTGGTTTTATTCATTACTATAGCTCCATCAACTAGCACAACACCAGGTAAACAGTCGGGTCTTGATAAACATTTGTTCTGTGAATGAGTGGTGACGGTGCTGCTGTGCTGGACCATAGAAGATCCTCAGAGAAATACGTCCCTGCATGGGGAGAGAGCAGCAGTTCTGATTTGGAGTGAGATGCGCTAATTAGGTTTCCTTTATATTGCATCAGTTCTAACTCTACTGGGATGGAGCCTAAAGAGCTGGATCTACCCAGTGGGACCATTCTGGGGAGTGCTCAGTGGGGTCTTCTTATATAGTACAGAGAATGCAACAGGGATCTCAAACAAAGCCAGTCTCAAGCAGCCTTCTTCAGGTAAAAGCAGAAGAATGGGTACCTAGAGATTCGAGGTAGAGTGTGTGTTCAAATTGAGGTCAGTCCATGCTCCCAGTAACATGACGTCTCTCTTCTATAGCTTTCGTAGGCTGCCTCTGGGTACAAGTAGTAAAGTGTTGGAGCCAGTTTGTACTAGTTCACAATAGGCAATTATTAAATATTTGTAAAATTCTCTAACTGTTAACCTCAGGCATTGTTATAAATTAAATAATATAAACTTGCAGCCAGATGAGTTATATTTAAAATACCTCAAAATGTATCACTTTGTAATTATTTTATTAAATATTATGGCTGTCTGTGGTCTTGAGGTTTGTTGTCCCTCTTACAGATGTAGAGTTAAATAGCATGTGATAGTGGACTTCTTCTAATGTCTTTTCAGCTCTGAGTTCAGCTATGTCATTGGGTAGCTTGAGACTGGCTCTTTATCTCATAGGCATCAATAAATATTACACTATAGAGCATGGGACTTTAACTTGCTGACTTGTTTGAATTTTGTGTTTTGAATGTTTGATGATTTGCTTTCTTTTGGTTTCTGAAAGACTATTGTTACGCGGTTGCTGGCAAACCACAGGAAGGCATTCATTCCCGGCCCAGTGCAATCCAATTTTTGTACTTAATTGTTGAAATTACCCAGCAATACTACACAATCATCAGACTGGAGTCAAGCTATGAACCAGTCTCTCAGTCTTGTAAAGCATAATTGTCCTCAAATTGTGTTCCACATAAGGGTACTGAGCTGAAGTAGTTAAGGAGAAGCACACGTAGCCTCAGGTACACCGATTTCTGGACGACCCATGGTAGTATTTTTCATGCCTTAACCAATAATATATATTTATTTAAAACCAATAAATAAGTCAAGAAATGGAAAATTTTCAGTCAGCCGTTAACAAATAGGGTGGTGAGACTTCTCTGGCTATGAAAGCAGGCCAACATTGTGTCCAATCTCAAAATATACCAGGCACTGAATGTCATTTTCCTGGGATGGCATAAGAACATTTGGCTTCCTGATTTGCAACAAAATAACAAAATATCATGGCAAAATTTTGAATGAGAGAGAGGAAAAAATGGCTGAGGAGGTAGGAAGAAAAAACTATAAACACAGCAGTGGCACGAGGACAAACGAACAAAAAGCTCATCAGTTACAGCAAATGGTAAAATGGAAAGACCTGGCTAATCAGGTCCTGGGACCGGTACTGTTTGGGAGCATCTCTTTCTGTGAAATGAAGAGTGTCTTGTGCCCTGCCTGTGCAGTGCTGTGCCAAGAATGCCGGTGATGGTTTTACAGCATGGAGATATCATTAACCCTCAGGTCTCATTGAATAGGCCCAATCACAGAACTCTCAAGATGGTGGTTTTTTTCCTCACTGAAATTGGAAGGTCTTAGAGATTACAGCTTTGGTCTTCATGCATAATGTGCTTTGATGAATAGGTATAATGGAGTTTTGAAGATAGGTTCTTACTGCCAATGAGAAGCACACACATAGAAAGACAGAGTTAAGCCAGGACTTATTTAGGTGTTAGTAGTTACTCCTTATGAACGTAGGTATCAGATCTCCCCAAGACTTTGAATTATGGAGGGTTTTATATCCCTGGGATTCTAAAGAAATAACATTGTATTGATCTTTATGTATTGGTGGATATGGTTAATGTCTGTATATCTGGATTAATAGAAAACAGATGTAAGTAAATTAAAGGTAAAAAAAATCCCTGAAAGTCAAAATGCATTTAATTTTGAGATACATGTCTAGGACCTTCAGCAGGTATGTACAACTTCTCAGACATTCACAGACAAATTGCCCATTTAATCCATTCTCCTTCAAGTACTTGTAGTCAATTGATAGGAAAGCTTCTTTCTTAGCTCGTAAAAGCATTTATATTTTTAATGGGAAAAGAAGGTAAGTAGAAGCCAACATTTATTTCACTATTTTTCATGACAGCAATCATATGAGGGCATGCGTAAGTGCATGCACATACGCGTGTGCGCACACGCATACACACATTCACACACACACACACACTTTAATTCCTTAAGAACATGGGATCCTTTCGATTCTACAGCTTCAGTTCACTCCCTGTGCTAATGTTGTACATAGCAGGCATTGTGCTTAGTACCCACCTTGTGAGGAAGCTAAGCTGAAGCTCAGGAATCATATTGCCTTATTTTGAAAATCAGTTGAATGAAGGAGCTGGAAACCGAGACCTTCTAGGAATGGTTTGTCCTTTAGCGCTCTGTGAAACGCTTCGGATGGAAGAGCGAATTAAGAGAAATACTAAATTCAAATACATGGTTTTAAAATATAGTCAGTCCATAATACACGAACCATATAAGCATAAATACAAATGGAAGTAAATACTTGGACTGGTAAGTCCCACAGAAATAGATTCTGGTTCTTATGAGGTTAAGTTGTTCAGTGGGTACGTCATTGTGGCTTTGACTTTCAAGCTGTGATATACTTCTCAGCTGCTCTCATGAAGGCTCATTTATTTCCTCCGACTGAATTTTCAATGGAATGTTGCTGTCAGCTACAATTCACAGATGAGAAAACTGAGGCATGGGATGGGTGACAAAGCTCCGCACAACCACGTTGCTGTAAATAGTAGAGACAAATACCCAACAGAGTTAGTGCAGAATCTGCTGCCTCCCTCACTGGGTGACAGGCAAAAGCCATCGAAAGTTCCAGAGAAGACCCCAAGGGATCATACCCAACTGCTACTTTCCCAGGAAATCCATACAAGGACATAATCAGAGACTCCGAGCTTCCATGCTGCCTGGAGATAAAAAAATGACTGTGAAGACATCCTAAACTAACGTAAAGAAAGGCACCCTCCTGACCCTGTGAGTCAAAAGTGATGATGAGCTGACTAGAGTTGACATCAGACGCTGACCAGCAGGACCCTACACTGCACTAACTTGCAAACTTGAGGCACCAGTTACTCCCACTCTTGTCAACCTGCCTCCCACATCCGTGCTCGGATTCCAACCTGAAGCTTTCTGGGCACTCGACAATAGGTGTGCCACGAAGACACATGCCCATGCCCAGTCTTTTTTGTTCTTTTTTTTTTTTTTTTCAAAAACAGAGCTCACTAACTTGCCCAGACAGTTTTGAACTTGTGATCCTCCTGCCTCTGCTGCTATAGCAGGTAGGATTACAGGATGAGCCACCAGGCCCCTTTTGGCATTGGTCAGTCAGTCAGGACCATTCTGTTGCAGTTGAAATCCCTCATTTGCATGAAGGAGTTGGCAGGAACTGTGGTGTTCTTTCCATATAAACTCCACTTTCTCTTTTGGACATCCACCGTCTGGCTGGTTGTTGGTTGGAGCTGTAGCTCTCATCGAGCTGACACAGATGCCTCCATAGGAAACCTCTCCCTGAACTCTTCTGAGTCTGGACCCTGCCTACCACTGTAGATTCAATAAACTCAGGCCAGTTACAATGGGTCAGTGCAGCCATTAGTGTATATGTCTGGGAAGGTTGATTTACAAACAAAAAAGAAAACCTCATTATTAAAGACTTTTCAGACCTCCTTTTGAAATATGCTTAGCTTTTGAGTGTGTTCTCAAGTTCTAAAAGCTCCCTTGGCAATATACAACTGCCGTAGAGTACCATGAAAGAGGACAGTTGCTTCTATGAAATAGATCAATAAAATGGAGATGAAAGAGGAAAAACACTGACCAATGAAACAAAACCAAACAAACAATAAACCGTCAAACAAACAAAAACCTTACCTGTCTGGGAAATGAGACAAACTCACATAAATATTAGTTATGCTTTAACCAAACCATGTGGATGTGAAAATTACCAAGAGACGAGACTGGCTTCCCTGCAGGTTGAGGGGCATGTATTGAGAGTGATGTGTTTCACTGCCTCTGAGGGGGCTCAAACACAAAGGAACACAGAATTCCTAACTGCCTACTGTGTAGACCTTGGTCCCTCCAGCCTAGGGGTTTTCACATTCTGCAGCAGTTTTGCTGGAAGGGGTGGAGAGATGGCTCAGAGGCTAAGAACACTTGTTGCTTTTTCATAGAACAGATTTAATTCCCAGGACCCATGTACTATCTATAACTCTATATAACTATCTATCACTCTAGTTCTAAGGAATCTAGTGCCCTCGTCTGATTTTGAGGGCACCGGGTATGCATGCAATGTACATTAATGCATGCATGCAAAATACTTGTGTGTGTGTGTGTGTGTGTGTGTGTGTGTGTGTGTGTGTGTTCTAAAAATCAAAATTAAAAAGGAAGAATTTTGCTGGAAGTTAGTAGTTTGCAGATGTCAAGAGGGCAGGAAGGGTTGAGGCAGTTGGTAACATGAGTGACATACTATTATAAATACTAACAAGAAAAGGAGGGCGCTAACTACTTCTCTCATTGACTTTTGAGAATCTACCATATACTTTTGTGAACTTACACTTTCAGTAAGGTGACTACCCAAAGGCCATTGAATGCCACTCTTTAGCTTCCATTTATCCTAGAAAGAAAACTGGTATCATTAGTTCATATTTTCTTTCCTATTTTGATTCAGTATATCAATTATTTTATACTTTTAATAAACTGACCTAAAAATCACTTTTGGAAGGTGACTAGTAGGTGCTGTTTTATTTTTCTGCCAATTGAAACATGCACATGATTTTTATATTAGTATCATTTAGCTGTATTAAGGACTATGTCTATTTACAATTATTACACTTAGTATTGATCAAAAGACTTTCAAATATCTGACCTTTCTCTTGAGTGATAGATAACCATAATTCGGTTGAGAACATTGTATTAAGTGCCAAGAACAGAATTTTCTTCATGTAAAAAAGTGTTGAATAAGCCTGAAATCTGTTAAAAATGTATTTCATGAGTATGAAAAAACAAATGAGTATGGTAGATCTTTCTGCACCAAACAAAAGGTTTCTGGTACCTAAGTATCCCGAGGAGATGCATTGTGTTGGGAAAGCCTGGCGTACAGATAAATAACTTTTCTCTAGAAGTCAAATTAAGTAGTGAAGATCTAAACTGGCATTTAGTTTTCCTTTTAAAAACTCTATGCATAATTTCCCATCTGTCTCTGACATTCTAAATTACATAATTCCATAATTGTGTCATACTTGAGTCCCCCTTCCTTAGGTGTAAAACAGTCTTTATTTCTCCAGAAGCCAATTGCCAGGTAATGGTAATAGCTAACAGATAATCACCAAGAGCAAAACTCTTTCTTTGGAATGAACATGAAGTAATTTAATCACAAGTCTCGATGATGAAGAAAAAGTGGACTTGGGATAAATACTGGATCCTCTGCTAGTGACCCCTCAAACTGCCCGTGCCACACCTACTGTCACTCACATTCAAAGGGCCTAGTGTGGTCTTATGCTGATTTCCTAGCTGTCAGTCCAGGATCGGTGAGCTCCCACGAGCTTGAGTCAGCTGTGGCTTTCCCCATCATGGTCTTGGCCCCTTTGCTCATAATAGCACTCCTCCCTCTCTATGACTGGACTCCGGGAGTTTGGCCCAGTACTTAGCTGTGGATCTCTGCGTCTGTTTCCATCAGATACTGGATGAAGGTTCTATGATAACAATTAAGGTAATCATCAGTCTGATTACAGGGAAAGGGAAGGTATCCTCTCCACTATTGCTTAGATTCTTAGCAGTATTTGTCTCTAGTGCATGATCTGGCTCTTTGGAGCCTATTCCCTATGGAGGGATACCTTAATCAGCCTAGATACAGCAGGGAGGACCTTGGTCCTGCCTCAAGTGATGTAGCAGACTCTGTTGACTTCCCATGGGACTCAATACTCTGGATGGGAAGGGCAGGGGGAGAAGGTAAGAAAAGTGGGAGGATGGATGGGAGAGGGAACTGGGATTGGTATGTGAAACAAGATTTTTCAAAGAAATAAATAAAAAAGAAAAAGTGGACTTGCGTAGCCAGACCACTTTTGTTTCGTGACCCTTATAGGAAGAGAGATAACCTAGGGGCTATGTGAAAACTGCCAGGGTTCTTAGCTGCTCTTAGCCCCAACTGTAGAGGCACAGAAAGAATATTCTCTGTCGAAAGTAAGCCTGGAATAATACCTGAAAATGTAAAATTCCAAGCTCACCCCATCTCTTAGTTTCCCCTATATCCTTTAATATTCTTGGAAAAGTTAAACAACTTTGCAGAGAGGAGGGATGGCTTGTTCTCCTTAAAAGCATCTACAGTCGACGTATCAGTGTGTTTAAGTGCTCTAGAGCCTGGGGAGTCGAATAGTCTCTGGGAACTTATCAGGGATTTTGAGATTCACTTAAAGTTGCTTGGGAGAAAGGACAGGGGACAAAGTAGTTCAGACAAACTAGCAACAGGACATTGTCCTTAGTACAATTTTGATTGTGCATGTTTGTTTTTCAAATCCCAGACCTACAGTACTGGAGCCCAGAATTATCTCAATTTTAGACCTCTGAGTTCAATGCATTAATTTCATCCGTGAGGGCCTCATCTGTGAAGTCAATTCCGTTGTGTTTTCGGGTTATTGTTTTTCACAGTCTGACAGTCTAAAGCTGCTGGGGATAGCCTGTGGTACTTGAAGAGATGGGGTCTTCATCAGCAAATGCCCCATGTGTAGATCTGCTGAGAAAATAGAAGTGTTCCACAATAAATCGTTGTAGTATTAGTAGAGGGGATTAAAATGAGCAATGGTCTAAGAGAAAGTAAAATACAGTTTAAAATGTCATACTCCAAACTAAAAAAAAATCAACATTAGGACACAACTTACTTTTTACATATTTTCAATCGTTTCTCATTGTATATCCTGAACTACATGATTTTAAAGGATTAGAATTTCTATTGATAAAATATATCTCAAATCTAATTGTTCTTCTAGCTCATTTTCAAAGCTCATTTAAAATTCTATGTTAGAAATGTGAACAATTCCAGATAGACTCACCAATATTCAGGTTCAGTTATCAATTCCCTTTTCACAGCCTCCTTTATCCACCCAAGCCCAGACACCACCTCTAGTTACAAAAAGACCAACGGACTTTTAAAGAAATAGCAAATAGCAATGACCATTAGAAGTAAAACTTAGAGAGACAACATGTTTTTTCTAGATTCTTGCCGACTATAGCTGGTAGCAATGCTGTTCTTCACAGAATTTTGGAAGTTCTTTGACCATATTTTCTATTTAGGCACCTCCTTTGGAGAGACTTTACATACCTCCAGATCCTCTATTTCAGTGATAAGTCACACGAACCCCTGACCTTCACAGCTCTTTCCTGCAGTCCTGGAAAGTAGAAACCCTTAACCAAGAGCCATTTAGTGAGTAAGCAAAAGTGTTTTGACCGCACAAGAGAATTATGCAAGCTTTAGTTGGTTTCTGAGAATGGTTATTCTCTTCCATGTATACAACAAGTATTGATCAAATACACTTAACTCCCTAAACATGTCTCTATGATGTCTGAAAACTATAATGTAATTAATCATTTTCCCAGAACAGCTGGAGTAATTGTTTAATTTGCTTAAGCATGTGTTTCTAATCTATTGATTCTATGGTGCCGAAACCCCCCACTTTGTGGTCTTCATTTGGGAATTGGTTGACTCTATACCTCTCCTTTTGTGGGTTATGGAATTGATAGCTTTGAGGGAAGCAGCTCATCTTTCCAGGAGGCTCCCTTGCCTTGATAAGCTCTCACTTTGTCAGAGAATTAAATCTTCGATTCTACTGGGCAAGCTTGGAAATGAAGTTCCTTTCTCCATAGCTTACTTGAAAGTGTGCCTATTTGTGCAGCCACACAGGAGAAAGTTTTATTAATGAAGAGAGAATTAATGATACCAAGTGAGTAACTTAACTGGAAAGGTTTTGCTTGTTTTCATTCTGTTTTTTTTTTTATTCATTATTTCTTTGTATGGACTTATAACCTCCCACAGAAGGAGGCCAGAATAACCCAGCCTTCATAATCAGGCCCTGTTGGCATAAGGTTTTGCTAAATAAATAGAAATGCAAGCATGGTCCTTGCTTAGAAGCCGGCAGCAAATTTGCTAAGTGATTGATTTGATGCTAATTTTCTGCATGGACTGAAATGTCCTACAGGGCCTGTCCTATGGGAGGAAAATAAATGCAGCCAAGTTGACTAAGCCCTATTTTCGGTTTTATTTTGAGTTCTGTGAGTTTGGAAACGTCCCTTTCCCAGAAAAAAAAGGGAGGCAAAAACAAAAACGGTATCTCCAAGGGGTACTTACTCAGTGTTCCCAAAGAATGAGGCTTGCTCAGAAAGAGATGGCAGGCATCCCCTAAGTCCACAGCCCAGAACACAGCCAGTGAGGGACTTAAAATATCTTGTGCAAAGCTCCCCTGACATTCTTTCTCTTTACATCTGTACTCAGTGCAGAGGAAGACCCAGGGCAAGAGGCCTCTCTATGTTTCCGCCCCAGTTATCTTCCTCTCATTGTCACAAATACTGGAGATAATCAGTTTATATGGCAAAAGGCTTATTTCATTCAGCTCATGTTTTAGGGTTCCAATCTATGACTGGGAAGACCTATCGCTCCTGGACTCAATGTCTCCTCCACAGGGATAATCTCAATGATCAGAAGACTCCAGCTAAGCACACCCCACCTTCATCCCCTAACTTTGCACTACTTTCTGATAGTACCCACTCAAATGCTTCCAGAACCTATTGAGTTGTTGAGACTGTAGTGGGCATGAACATTTTTATTCCGTAAGAATTTCCTTTTTCTGTTTTAACGTGCCCGTGAATGGAGGAGAAGAGTAGGAGTTTTCATTTCAATGTATAACCCATCAGATGATTGGGGGAAATAGAGGCGAATTCTAACACGTACACATGCGTTGCAGGATGGCTGTATGATAGAAAGACGGCTTCGCTGAAAACCACGGGTCTTAAACTGGGAAGTCTTCCCCCACAGCTCCTCGGCAAGTGACCCACCTCCCTCTCCACTGTAGAGAGGAATGCTTCCATTCACACAGGCTCCTCTTAAGAAAAGGCAGCGCTACTTCTCGTTCATTTAAAGGTGTGCTACCCTGTTAGAATCTTTCCTTATATTCCACTCTTTTTAACATTTCTTATCCAGGACCCCAAGTTACGTGAACTCCTGGATGTCGGGAACATTGGGCACCTGGAGCAGCGCATGATAACGGTGGTGTATGGGCCTGACCTGGTGAACATCTCTCACTTGAATCTCGTGGCTTTCCAAGAGGAGGTGGCCAAGGTATGGTCGGTGGTGACAGCGAACGCTGATGCCCCCATTCGATTTTTAATGATATTGTTTAACCCATGTGGAAGACTTTCAATTTGTTTAAAAGTTTGATGCAATAATAATCCAGCTGCCAAGTATCCATGTGTTTAAAACATTTTTTTTTCAATAATAGCATTGGCGTTCAGTAACAGAGATTGTTTTCATTAGGGATAGGGCATTAGATAAAATTCCTCTGCGAAACAAAATGTAGATAAAAGCTACATTTCGTTTCACCAGGTGAACATCCTTCCTTCTGTCTTAACTTTGATCCTGCCTCCCGCCATTTCTAACTCCGGTTCCATTTTTAACTCTTCCCCTGCAGATGCTCAACTTCAACACCTTTTAAAACTGGTTTCCCTCACACACACCGCACAGATTACCCACGGTTGTGTAGTATTTATTTAATTAGTGTGTGAAATAAGAAATACATTTTTAATAAAAATTTAAATGTCAATATTTATTCGGCTATAGACTGGAATGGTGATTTAAAAACAGGTTTTCCCTTAGTAACTGATTATGATTCTACTTTAAAAAAGGGCCACCGGGTGGTGGTGGAACCCTCCCTTAATCCCAGCACTTGGGAGGCAGAGGCAGGCAGATGTCTGTGAGTTCAAGGCCAGCCTGGTCTACAAGAGCTAGTTCAGGACAGACTCCAAAGCTACAGAGAAACCCTGTCTCAAAAAAAAAAAAAACAAAAAGAAAAAAAGGAGACTTCCAGATGTTTCCAGATGTACACAGAAAGAGCAAGGATACACAAGAAACAAGAAGCTGTAAATTCCAAGACTCCCTGGACTCAAGTGTGATACTTCCTCTAGAGGTTCTCAGCCGTCCTAATGCTGCGACCCCTTAGTACAGTTTCTCATGTTGTGGTGACCCCCAACCATAAAATTATTTCACTTCTACTTCATAATTGTAATTTTGCCACTGTTATGAATTGTAATGTCTAAGTATCTGATATTCAGAACATCTGTATGCTACCGCCAAAGAGGCCACGGCACACAGATTGAGAACTGCTTTCTAAAGTGATGATTTGGAAAGCACTAAAATGAACCCATCAAACAGAAGGGCCCCACCCCCACCCATGTTTATACTTTGGAGTACAGAACACTAGTGACTTTCCATCTCCATCAGGGGTTAAGAACATGGATCTGCGGATACTTAGGGGTCTGCATATCATTTGTGTGTCCTCACAGAGCATGCAAAGCACAGATCACAGCTCCACAGTCGCTCCTCGTCAGCGTTGTGTGCTGTCAGGGCCTTGTGGTCTATAATTGTTTGATGTCTCGTGCCCTGACAGCTGTATGAGTTACAATAATGTGCTGGCCTGCTCCAACATCTCTTAATGATTTTTGGCAGGAGTTTATTTCTAATCATTTCTGTAGCATCAACTTCAGTTCTTACAACAGAATGAATAAAATACCAAACCAGATATAATACTCTGGGGTGTGGAAAGTTATGTTTTCCAAGTGTGTTAAAACCTAACCTGTCTTCTCTGTGTAACAACAGTGTATAATTTACACTTGGAGAGAATACAGGGGCAGGGAACTCTGTCCCTGCTGCCATTATCCTGGCTCTGCCTTCCTCCCCATTTTAGAGCCCTGTCGTTAACTCACTGGGTTGCATAACCTCATTTCTCGGTATTGAATGAGTTGGTGGACAGCGGGTGATTGCAGGTAAACAAAACATTTGCATTTGCAAAACATCATAAAACTTTCTCTCCTCCAACACACCCACGTTCCACTTTTTAAAATGACCAGTCTGGGTATTCATTGCATTTCTAATAAAGACATTAATAAATGTTCTATCAGACAGGTCTTTACTGAGATTGAATGCAGACCTACTTCCATTGCACACTGATCTGTAAACCTTCTGTTGCTTAGGGCCTTGTGCAGCTATATTTTCACAATGTCTGAGTTCCTCCTCTCTGTGGTTCCCACACACTAATTTCCCATGGATTTAAATGTCTAAGTCCATCACGGTCGCCAGCAGTATGGGATCTGCAAAAGTTACTTCATTCTGTTTTTCAGCAGCTATGTGGAGCTCCTGGCATCATTAATGAAGTCATATAGTATATTTCACGTCCTTTAGATACAAATTTCTTTAGAATTACTCCCCCCATGAAAATGCAACAGCCAGAAATTTAAAATTTGCAGACACTGTTTTCCTTCTTTTTTTTTGGGGGGGGGCGGGGGGAGGGTTTCGAGACAGGCTCACCGTTTTCCTTCTAAAGCATATTTTCCATATTTTTGGCTGTTAATATTTTCTGAGTCCATCGCACCTTGTACCTAATCTCAGGTGTCTTGCATAGTGCTCACTCTGAAGGAAAGAGCGTGTCATTGCATGAAAATAAGAAAAGAAAAAGGAAAGTATATGACTGCTTCTATGTACAGTGGAGGAGAAAGTTTATTGCAGAAAAAAAGGAGAGCATATCCCAGAGGCAGAGCCATCTGGGAGAATCCAAAGTGGACATGACCATGGGCCATGTGAGAAGAGGGGCAAGGGTAAAGGAGAGAGAGGAGAGAGGCGAACTAGGTGCAGCAGCCAAGAGGGCAAAAAGTAAAAGCAGGGCAGGTAACCAAAATGTCTGGATTACATAGGAAAGGGCAGCACAACCCCTGGGCTAGAGAGTTGGGGTAGAGAGTTGGGTATGGGTATGCCAGCCATACCATGTGATAGGTAAAGACTGAGGGATGCTGGGAGAACCTGGTTACGTTGATATGTTAAAAAGGCACTTCAGCCATTTGTCCCAGGGTTTGAGACCTAACAGACATGATGTAGGATGCACAGTAGAACCTGTGTAG